>NW_015390392.1:4054-7710 GCF_001527695.2 Protobothrops mucrosquamatus | reverse complement strand
CTCCTCCTCCTCTCTGCAAACTGCCCTCCTCCCTTCTATCACTGATGATGTTACCTAGTTGGGCAATGAAACATCTGCAGGAAAACCACCAAGCTCAGAGAGCACCAAGGACCTCACAGTCCTCCTCCTCCTCCTCCTCCTCCTCTCTGCAAATACTCCCCTCCCTTCTAGCAATGATGATGTTACCTAGTTGGGCAATGAAACGTCTGCAAGGAAACCACCCAACTCAGAGAGCACCAAGGACCCCACAGTCCTCCTCCTCTTCCTCCTCCCCCTCCTCTCCGCAAATACTCCCCTCCCTTCTAGCACTGATGATGTTACCTAGTTGGGCAATGAAACGTCTGCAAGAAAACCACCCAGCTCAGAGAGCACCCAGGACCCCACAGTTCCATCCTGAGCTACAAACAAACATTCTCTTCTATCCGTAATGTCTCAGTAGCAAAGAAGCCCCCACTGACTCTGCCTCCCCCTTGAAATTGTACAAGATCAACATTGATTTGCCCTTGGATGGGAGACACAAGGAGACCCTAGACTTTTATCCTGGATTAGTAAATCGAAAAACCACCCTGGAAGAAAACAGCGGCTCACTGTTTTCATGTTGTTGTCAAGAAGCCATCATAGTTGTGTCCATCCAGTTACCAAGATTTGAGAGCTCTCTTAAAAGAGAGTCAATACACTTGATATTATAAAAACACCAGAAATAATTTCTCTTGCAGGTGACCCTTTGTTGCTGAGAGATACAAGCAGTGCATCTCACTACTATTACGTCCTGTATCTGTGTACTCATTGCCATAGCAGTGCTGTGCTTCTCCTGACAAATGTTGTTTTAAAACCTTGAACAAGTCACCCATGAAATCACTTGAGTAGGTGCCCTCTTCTTTTGTGCATTTGTGTGTGTGTGTGTGTGTTTGTGTGTGTGTGTGCACGTGCATTGTTTTGATAGAGAGTGGGTTTTTTTCCCCTCCCAATATTTTCTTAATCATGTCCGGCTTCCAGTTAAATTTAATTCGACTGCTGGTCTGGAGAAATTCAGTTCTGTGGACATTATCATTAGCAACCAGGCTCCAAAGTTATTACCGCTATACAGAGAAAATGCATGGAACAAACCCTGATTTTACCACCATGATTGCTTCTTCATGTTTGGCTAGTCTTTACCCAATAATTGAACATGGCATCCACCTCTTTCTAATCACAGCCTGACCACTTCTCTGCAAAGAATGGTTGCAGGAATTGGGGATGCCCGGTTTAATGAAAAGAAGGACAGGGGTGACATGAGAGCAGTCTTCCAATATCTCAGGGGCTGCCACAAAAAAGAGGGTTATTCTCCTATTCTCCAAAGCACCTGAAGGCAGGACAGGAAGCAACGGATGGAAACTCATCAAGGAGAGAAGCAACGTAGAACTAAGGAGAAACTTCCTGACAGTGAGAACAATTAACCAGTGGAACAACCTGCCTCCAGAAGCGGTGAATGCTCCAACACTGGAAGTTTTAAAGAAGAGACTGGACAGCCACTTGTCTGAAATGGTATAGGGTTTCCTGCCTGAGCAGGGGGTTGGACTAGATGACCTCCAAGGTACCTTCCATCTATTCTATTCTATTCTATTCTATTCTATTCTATTCTATTCTTTCTATTTCAATTTCAATTTCAATTTCAATTTCAATTTCAATTTCAATTTCAATTTCTATTTCTATTTCTATTTCTATTTCTATTCTATTCTATTCTATTCTATTCTATTTTTCTATTTCTATTTCTATTTCTATTTCTATTCTATTCTATTCTATTCTATTCTATTCTATTCTATTCTATTCTATTCTATTCTATTATTTCTATTTCATTTCGTTTCATTTCTATTCTATTCTATTCTATTCTATTCTATTCTATTCTATTCTATAACTTAACGGCTTCAGGGATTCGCTTAACCCCTGTGTCAAGAAAGTTGAAACATGAGGCAAATCTCAATAACTGGGCTCAATTGTGGTCGTACGTCAAGGACTACCTGTATCTGGGTTATAAAACTCGGTTGGCCCAACTGTTTCAAAAGATAATTGCCGGAAACCCAATCAGTGTGCGCATCGCCCCTGAATTAAGGGAGCTGCGATCCAGAATGTTGGGCTGGCAATGCCCCATGATCAGCCTTGACATTTTCCCAGCCCAAGTTCTGAAATGCCAACATCACTGAAAAATAAATTGGTGCCCCCAAAGGAGAAAACTCTTCGTTTAATGAACTCGGCTCCTAATTCCTGCAAATAAAGAACTGCTGTCAAGGTAGATTAGTGTGGCTTGCAACTGCCATCTCTCACCAGGCAGTTTAAATTATGTTTCATAAAACCTTGGCAAAAACTGCCCGAACGCTCTTTGCTTTTCAGCCAGGTGGCATTATCTACTTCTAATGAGCAGGGAAGAGGAAGGTGGAGGCCAGGACTTCTGGAATTCAGTTTGAGGGTCTGTTCACGTTCACTACATTTTGTTTTCATTTGGCAATCTGTCTTGCGTGGAAGTGTGTCTGCTGCCTCTTGAAAGGTTAGGTTAGGGAATGGAGCTGGGATTGCTTAATTGCTTGATTTGCTTATTCATTTAAAGAATAGAATAGAATAGAATAGAATAGAATAGAATAGAATAGAATTAACAATAGAATAGAATAGAATAGAATAGAATAGAATAGAATAGAATAGAATAGAATAGAATAGAATAGAATTAACAATAGGAAAGAATAGAATAGGATAGAATAGAATAGAAATAAGAATAGAATAGAATAGAAATAAGAATAGAATAGAAATAAGAATAGAATAGAATAGAATAGAATAGAATAGAATAGAATAGAATAGAATAGAATTAACAATAGGAAAGAATAGAATAGGATAGAATAGAATAGAAATAAGAATAGAATAGAATAGAAATAAGAATAGAATAGAAATAAGAATAGAATAGAATAGAATAGAATATTAACAGAATAACAGAATTGGAAGGGACCTTGGAGGTCTTCTAGTCCAACCCCCTGCTCAAACAGGAGACTCTATACCATTTCAGACAAATGGTTGTCCAATCCCTTCTTTGTCTGAAATGGTATAGTTGAAGTCCACAAGTCATAAAGCAGCCTAGGCCTAGGCCAGGGGTAGGCAACCTTGGCCCCTTTATGACTTGTGGACTTCAACTCCCAAAATTCCTGAGCCAGCATGGCTCAGCTTGGAAACCTCTCCCTTTCCCCTCAGCATGGCTGGCTCAGGAATTCTGGGAGTTGAAGTCCACGAGTCATAAAAGGGCCAAGGTTGCCTACCCCTGGCCTAGAAGAACAGAGGGATAGAAACGGTGTCTTCCGAAAGTTCCCATGTTAGTACCCTACATGTCTTGCTGCTACCAGAACTGATCCCAAAGGTGCTTTTCCAAAAGGCAACTGGACTTTTATGGGTTTTTTCCTTTGAAAATGTCTCGCTTCTCATTCAAGAAGCTTCTTCAGTTCTGGAGACTTCCGGTGGCAGGCGATTTCGCTGGTCGCAGCTGTTTGCTGCCTCCCGCCTGTTTTGCGTAAAAGCCGGTTTGACAGCCAGCATCAGCTGTCAAACGGCTTGATACCTTTCCCCTGGGCATAAGGGGATAGGTGAGCTGCCCGGGGTAGGAGTTGAGTTCCCGAGTCGTCCTATATGGACGATGTAGGCGA
>NW_015390392.1:0-2060 GCF_001527695.2 Protobothrops mucrosquamatus | reverse complement strand
AGGAGATGGATTGTTTAAGTTTAGAGTTTGGAGTTAGAGATATTAATATTTGTTTACTTGTATTTGAATATTGCCTAGGTTTGGTTTGGGAAGTCCGGGGGGTGGGGGGATGGGATAAAACATTGTGTAATATCTGTGATGTATTTCTTTTTTCTTTTATGATAAAAACAATAAAATTTTATATTGAAAAAAAAAAAAAGAAGCTTCTTCAGTTCTAAGTGAAGAACGTTTCGTTTCTTTGAAAATGTTTCCCTTCCCATGCAAGAAGCTTCTTCAGTTCTAAGTGAAGTGGCCTTGGTAAGGCCACACTTGGAATACTGCATCCAGTTTGGGTCACCACCGTGTAAAAAAGATGTTGAGACTCTAGAAAGAGTGCAGAGAAGAGCAACAAAGATGATTAGGGGACTGGAGGCTAAAACATACAAGGAACGGCTGTTGGAATTGGGGATGTCTAGTTTAATGAAGAGAAGGACGAGGGGGGACATGATTGCAGTCTTCCAGTATCTCAGGGGCTGCCCCAAAGAAGAGGGAGTCAAGCTATTCTCCAAAGCGCCTGAAGGCAGGACAAGAAGCAACGGATAGAAACTCATCCAGGAGAGAAGCAACCTAGAACTAAGGAGAAACTTCCTGACAGTTAGAACAATTAACCAGTGGAACAACCTGCCTCCAGAAGCGGTGAATGCTCCAACACTGGAAGTTTTTAAGAAGAGACTGGACAACCATTTGTCTGAATGGTATATAGGCCCTATTCCATAGGGTTTCCTGCCTGAGCAGGGGGTTGGACTAGAAGATCTCAAAGGTCCCTTCCAACTTGTTATTGTTTCCGGAGAATGCTTCATTTCTTTGAAAACATTTCCCTTTTCATCCAAGAAGCTTCTTCAGTTCTAACTTCAGTTACAACTTCAGTTACAACTGAAGAAGCTCCTGGAAGAAGAAGCAAAACTTCAGTTACAACTGAAGAAGCTCCTGGAAGAAGAAGCAAAATATTTTCAAAGGAAAAAAAAAAAACCAAGGAAGTCCCTCCACTGCACACCTCTTCTACTGCAAATGAAAATAATTTGACTTCTTTGTATTTTAAAGCATCCCATTGCAGGCTTGGCTTCTGTTCTTAGAAACCCTTCGGTCTTCTTGGCGCTATTAAATTTAGCAAAACATGAAGACGACGCTCTTCCAGTATTTCTCTTTTAGTGTGGCCTCAAGCTGCTCCGAGGAAGATTGAACACCCTTGCAGAGTTTGTGTTCTAATCTAATCCAGAGAGGAGAGGATCTTTTCCCCCCTCCCCATCCTCTCCTACAAACTTAAAAATACACCCCGTCCTTCCAAAAATTGAATTTCTACCAGCAACCATTTTTTCCTTCCTGGGGTTGTCACCGAAATATTGAAGTTATTATCCTAGCAAGAATAAAACTTAGGGTTTGCCAATTTCCGACATGTGTTTTGAGAAGATTGCAAGAGCTGTGGATCCAAGGCTGAAAAGTTTAATAGAACTAAAAAAAAATAAAAAAATAAAAATAGAGGTCTTTTATCGTGTGGGGTGAGATTTGGGTGCGATGAGTAAATGGAAGATTAATACAAATCTAAGAGAGCGGAAGGCGGGGGCTAAAATAAATTTAAATCAATAATAGCGCACCTCAAAGATGTGTTAGGAAGGAGCGGGGAAAAACCAACGGTGCAGAACTTCAGCCAAATCCCCGAATTCAATGTGTTTATAGACCAGGGTTGCTTCTAAAGGCAAGGAAATGGAAGTTTTCCAAGTCTGTAACCTTTCAATGTGAAATATTTCTCATGCAATGATGCCAGACTTTCTGCTGGGGGTGCTGACTCGTATCGTTCCTTGTCCAAATGTGAGATTAAGTCATTTCAGAATAACAGAGCTGGAAGGGACCTTGGAGATCTTCTAGTCCAACCCCCTGCTCAGATAGGAGACTCTGTACTATTCCAGACAAATGGCCATCCACTCTCTTCTTAAAAACTTCCAGTGTTGGAGCATTCACAACTTCTGGAGGCAGGTTGTTCCACTGGTTAATTGTTCTTGCTGTCGGGAAATTCCTCCTTAGTT
>NW_015390391.1:26765-39654 GCF_001527695.2 Protobothrops mucrosquamatus | reverse complement strand
TCTTTCTTTCTTTCTTTCTTTCTTTCTTTCTTTCTTTCTTTCTTTCTTTCTTTCTTTCTTTCTCTCCTTTCCTTCCTTCCTTCCTTCCTCCTTCTCACCCAATCTCCGCTCCTTTCTCTCCGCCAGCCTACAACGACTCTCGGCAGGTGGCCATGAACGAATTCTGCCAGCCGGGCCGTTACAACGAACAGCCGGACAACGGGGTCTTGAACTACCCCAAGAGGGCCTGCCAGTTCAACCGCACGCTCTTGAGGGACTGTTCGGGACTCAACGACTCGACTTACGGCTACCAGGAAGGACGGCCTTGCATCCTGGTCAAAATGAACCGGGTGGGTTGGTGGGACATTGTGGGGTGAGGGTCTCCCCAGAGGGGAGGGGGGGTTAGGGAGGAGGAGACGAAGAAGCAGCAATTGGGGCTGGGGGGTGTAGCAAAGGGGCTTTTTAAAATTGCTTGTGGCTTCCTGGCCAACGCAGTTAGTCCTCAACTTAACGACCGCCATCATAAAGCCAACAAATTTAGTTTGCTAAGTGAGAGCTTTGTTAAGGGAATTATGCCCCCATTTTACGACCGTTTTGGCCACCGTTGTTAAGCGAATCGTTGCAGTTATTAAGTTAGTAAGGCGGTTATTAAGTGAATCACAAGGTTGCAAAAAGGGGATCCCTCGACCCTGGGAAACCGTAACCGTCATAAATATGAACCAGTTTCCACGTGCCTGAATTTTGATCCTGTCACTTTGGGGAAGGCTGCGACGGTCGCAAGTGTGAAAATTGGTCATAAGTCCCTTTTCTCAGTGGCGTTGTGGCTTTGATTGGTCGCTAAATGAGCTGTTGTAAGTCGAGGACTAATTGTAACACCTTTTCTTCTGCCAGACATTTGGGGTGACGAGAATTAGAGCGGCACGTTGCCCACTCATGTTCCGGACCAGGGGTCTTCAAACTCGGCCCTTTGATGTCTTGTGGACTTCAACTCCCAGAATTCCTCAGCCAGCGTGCCTGGCCGAGGAATTCTGGGAGTTGAAGTCCACAAGTCATCAAAGGGTCCTAGTTCCCTCACGCCGGCTGAGGAATTCTGGGAGTTGAAGTCCATAAGTCACGAAAGGGTCCTAGTTCCCTCACGCTGGCTGAGGAATTCTGGGAGTTGAAGTCCAAAAGTCACCAAAGGGTCGTAGTTCCCTCACGCTGGCTGAGGAATTCTGGGAGTTGAAGTCCACACGTCATCAAAGAGACCTAGTTCCCTCACGCTGGCTGAGGAATTCTGGGAGTTGAAGTCCACAAGTCATAAAGGGATCCTAGTTCCCTCACGCTGGCTGAGGAATTCTGGGAGTTGAAGTGCAACAGGTCACCAAAGGGTCCTAGTTCCCTCACGCCTGGCTGAGGAATTCTGGGAGTTGAAGTCCAGAAGTCATCGAAGGGTCCTAGTTCCCTCACGCTGGCTGAGGAATTCTGGGAGTTGAAGTCCACCAGTCATCAAAGGGCCAAGTTTGAAGACCCCAGCTCGTGGACCACCGAAACCAATCAAAGGTCCTAAACCAGTGTTTGTAGCCACTGGATGATGGGTGGACTTCAACTCCCATAATTCCCCAGCCAGCCAGGTTTTACTGGAATTCAGCACGGATAGGACAAGAACAAATATACCCCCCCTTTTTTTTATTATTGAACAACTCTCTTAGTAGATGGTGGGAAGGCGGTCGATGTAATATAACTTGATTTCAGCAAAGTGGGGGGGAAAAATAAAAATAAATTAATGAAGGAGTTAAAGGTGAGCTAGATGGCACAAGAGTTAAATGGAAAACTTGATCAGTTGGCTGGGGGATTCTGGGAGTTGAAGTCCACACCCCCCCCAACTTCCGCTGGCCAAGTTTGAAAAATGTTGTCCTAAACTTCCTTCTCCTTCTTTTTGTAGGTCATCAAATTCTACGCAGGCGCCAACCAGCCCATGAACATCTCCTGCGCGGCCAAGGTAAAGAGACCCCTCCCCTCCATGTCTCCCCCTCCCCACTTTCTCTGTCTTCTTCTCCATCTCTTGTTTGTTTGCTCTCGGTGTTCACACATTTTATCTACTCACTCTGCACACCTCTTCGGTTCTATCGGAAATCCAATGTTCTCTGCCGACAGATACTGAGGTCCACACAGGAGGTAAGGGTTCCTAGTCTTGAGGATAAGAGGGGCCGGTTGGGGGCTCCTTAAAAACCCGCTACGTAGTTGCTCAAAGTTGCTTTTAGGACGATAGTAGGATAGACTGCACCTTGCTTCAGGAGGCAGCCATAGAGCAAAGGGTCCAGGCTCTGATACAGGAGAATACGCCACTGATGATGTTACCTAGATGGGTCGTGAGATGTCTGCGAGGAAACCACCCAGCTCAGAGAGCACCCCCTCCTCCTCCTCCTCCCCCCTCCTCCTCCTCCTCTTCTTCTTCTCCTTCCTCCTTCTCCCTTCTTTTTTCTTCTTCTTCCTCCTTCTTCCTCCTTTCTTCTTCTTCTTCTTTTTCTTCTTCTTTTTCTTTTTCTTCTTCTTTTTCTTCTTCTTCCTCCTTCCTCCTCCTCCTCCTCCTCCTCCTCCTCCTCCTTCTTCTTCTTCTTCTTCTTTTCTTCTTCTCCTCCTTCTTCTTCTTCTTCTTCTTCTTCTTCTCCTCCTCCTCCTCCTCTTCTTCTTCCTTCTTTCTTCTTCTCCTTCTTCCTTCTTCTTCTTCTCCTTCTTCCTCCTCCTTTCTTCTTCTTCTTCTTCTTCTTCTTCTTCTTCTTCTTCTTCTTCTTCTTCTTCTTCTTCTTCTTCTTCTTCTTCTCCTTCTTCTTCTTCTTCTTCTTCTCCTTCTTCTCCTTCTTCTTCTTCTCCTCCTCCTCCTCCTCCTCCTCTCCACAAACCCGCACTCCTTTCTAGCGTTGATGATGTTACCTAGTTGGGTTATGAAACGTCTGCAAGAAAACAACACAAAAGGTCCGATCTCCTATATTTTGGCTATCTTAAGAATGGAAAATTCGGTTAGTCCTCCATTTACCACCGCCCATTTACTGACCGTTCAAAGTTACGACGGCCCTGGAAAAAGGACCGTTTCTCACACTTACGACCGTTGCAGCAACCGACTCGTATTTATGACGGTCGCCGGGCCACGTCATCCGCCTTTCGCGCCCTCCTTACAAGCAAAGTCAACAGCCGCGGCGACTCGCTTAACAGCGGAGGTCAGAAACGGGGTCGTCCAACGGGGCAACGTTCACCCCAAAACTGTCTCGTTTAGCAGCGGAAATTTCCGGCCTCCGTCGCGGTCGTACGTTGAGGAGGACCTGCATCCGGGCCCTTATTTTGTGCGGGAAAAAATGCATCTCACGATTCCGAGGATTTGGGGAAAAGTGGCGTTTGCCCACCCCCCCTTTAAAAAATAAAAAAGGGGGAGTGAAAGCTGCACAAATCTTTCTCTTTGGCTGTCTTCTGTAGCAGAGCCTCCAGCTTCCGTGCCTGCTTCCTTTGGGGGGGGGAGAGAACAGGAATTCTGCTTGCCCCCCCACACCGGGCCACGAATTTGCCACGGCTTCCAACGCCTGCATGAGCCACTTCTGCACCTCTCCCAAAAATGTAGAATCTTTGGCTCAACTTTGCAAAAGTTTCCACCCCCCCCCCAACTTTGCAGGGAGCGATTTCCCCCCCCCAGCCTGATTTCATTCCTCTTTCTTTACTAACCCGTTCATTTCGTTTACTAATCCGTCCGTCCGTCCATCGTTCTCGCCTGTTCCTTCCTGCCTCTTGGTTTGCATGTCCGTCTGTCCTTCCTTCTCCGTTTTTTCACCGTCAGAAGAAGGAAACCGTCCACGAAGACGAGAGCCTTGTAAGAGTCCATGAGGGGAGGGAGGGGTCTTCATTTGAGGGGGGAGGGCACGGTGGAAGAATTTAAGTTTCAGAGTTTAAAAGACCCACGCACGAAAAGTGGGAGAGATGGTGCAACTAAGCTCAATCGTGGCTTGTCGGGATGGTTTATTAATGCATCATAAATAGAAATGATTGATGGCGCAACGGTGTTTCTTTTGGTTGGGGAGGGGGCTAAACTCAGGCTATCCTTTGACACCCCCTCCCCTATTTTTCACCTTCCCAGAAAGAGGAGGACGTGCAGAAGCTGGGAGAGATAGCCATGTTTCCCGCGGAGGGCCACATCGATCTAATGTACTTCCCGTATTACGGGAAGAAAGTTCACGTGAGTACGGATGCTTTGCGCCTTACCCGGCCAGGTGCATGCTGGGAAATTCCCAGACTTTTGGTCCAGGGGTTGTTTGCTGCGCACCGAGGCGTTTTACTGTATACCACAGGTTTCATTTTCCTGTCCTCTTTTTTTTTTCCTAACCCAACCTGGCCAAGGGCAGGCTGGGAAAAAATTCCCACGTTTTGGACCCTTGGGGTATTGCGGACAGAGCAGTTTTATAAATCACAAGTTTCATTTTCCCATCTTCTTTTATTTATATATTTTTTTGGACCCAGTTTAGTCTTTGCTGCCGCTTTTAATAATAATAATAATAATAATAATAATAATAATAATAATAATAATAATAATAATAATAATAATAATAATAATACAAGGAAGAAGAAGAAGAAGAAGAAGAAGAAGGAAGAAGGAAGAAGTAGTAGTAGTAGTAGAATAAGTAGTAGTAGTAGTAGTAGTAGTAGTAGTAGTAGTAGTAGTAGTAGTAGTAGTAGTAGTCAATTGCAAAAGGCGGCCTTACTAGGAACCGCTTCCATCCTGCAACGAGATCTGTAATACCATCAAACATCCACATCTGCCTATCCCAGGTCCTGGGTAAGGACTCGATAGGTAGACAAAAATGCCAAATCCAGTCTGAACATCTGGCTGACTGTGGCTTTGATGGGTCGCTAAATGAACTGTTGTAAGTCGAGGACTAATTGTAACACCTTTTCTTCTGCCAGTCATTTGGGGTGACGAGAATTAGAGTGGCACGTTGCCCACTCATGTTCCGGACCAGGGGTCTTCAAACTCGGCCCTTTGATGACTTGTGGACTTCAATGTTGGAAGGGACCTTGGAGGTCATCTAGTCCAACCCCCTGCTCAGGCAGGAAACCCTATATATTGATTTAAATAAAGCTGGAGAAAGAGATTGCCTATATAGGCCGTGATCTATAATAATAGCAGAACAGAATGGCTGGTCCAATCTCTTCTTCAAAACCTCCAGAGTTGGAGCACCCGCAGCTTCTGGTGGCAAGCCGTTCCACTGGTTAATTGTTCTGACTTGTCAGGAAGTTTCTCCTTAGTTCCAGGTTGCTTCTCTCCTTGATGAGTTTCCATCCGTTGCTTCTCGTCCTGCCTTCAGGCGCTTTGGAGAATAGCTTGACTCCCTCTTCTTTGGGAGCAGCCCCTGAGATATTGGTGAATGTTAGACTAACAGTATAACAGAGCTGGGAGGGACCTCGGAG
This sequence comes from Protobothrops mucrosquamatus, assembly GCF_001527695.2. Taxonomy (NCBI): domain Eukaryota; kingdom Metazoa; phylum Chordata; class Lepidosauria; order Squamata; family Viperidae; genus Protobothrops; species Protobothrops mucrosquamatus. The sequence continues at coordinate 34,245 of NW_015390391.1, read as the reverse complement.
GTCTTCTAGTCCAACCCCCTGCTCAGGCAGGAATCCCTATAGTACCATTTCAGACAAATCGGGGAAATTCTCCTTAGTTCCAGGTTAGTTCCAGGTTGCTTCTCTCCTTGAGCAGTTTCCACCCGTTGCTTCTTTTCCTGCCTTCAGGGGCTTTGGAGAATAGGGGGACACCCCCCCACACTCCTCTTCTCTGTGGCAGCCCCCCAAATACTGGAATACTGCTCTCTTGTCCCCCCCTCCTCTGTTTTTGACCAATAGGGAAAAAAAATGGGAAGTGTGTGGCCTATTTTTTTCTATAACCGCTATCCTGTCCCCCCCTCCTCCGTTTTGATCAATAGGCTACACACTTCCCAATCTTTTTTCCTAACTTTTTCTCTCTTGGTGGGTCTTGGGAGAGGGGCTGAGATTTCTCCCCCCCCTTTTTTTTTTTTTTTAAAAAAATTCTTTTTCAATTCCAGGTCAACTACACCCAGCCCGTGGTGGCGGTCAAGTTCCTCAACCTCACTTTTAACCACGACCACAACGTGGAGTGCAGGATTAACGCCGCCAACATTAAGACCGACGAACGAGACAAGTTTGCCGGACGCGTGGCTTTCAAAATCCGGGTCAACAAAGACTAAAGCTGACCCCCCCTTCCCCCTTCCTCTTCCTCCTCCTCCTCCATCTCCTGGACCCCCCCCCCTACAAAAACCAGGTCCTTCCTGGTGGCTCTTGGCAATCCCAACACAGAGCTTACAACGACTAACAGGTCCGAAGCTGACGGAAATTGGGGGGCGGAGAATAATGTCTTTAGGGGTTCCCCTTTGGCCGCTGCTGCTCACCTCTGTCTCACTAACCTTTGCTGTTAGACAATCCACCTCTCTTGTTGACCCCACTAGGAAGGGTTTGCTCCCACCTTATCTTCTCATAGCGCCCCCCCCCCTCGGTGACCCCCGGATTGAGTCTAACATCCCAACGGTGTCTGGCTAGGGGAAGCCCAGCCTTTTTGGGCCCTCTCCCTGGCAGCACTCCCTGTCTCCCCTGGAGAAGTTTCCTAATATAATAATAAATGTATATAGATATTTTTTTATATATATATAAAAGTATATATTAAAAATTAAGGCGCCGCGGAATCTAGGCATTTTCCTGCTATAATATGCATGGATCGGGGCCGGAAGACGGTAGCCAGGATAACTTGGTTTTGACTGCCACCGGGAATGCCTTGCGCCCCCCAAAGCTTGTGGCCGTCGCGACAGGGAAGGCAGCTGGGGGTTGGTGGGGGGTGGTGGCCCCATTGATTTCAGGAGGGCTCACTTCTTAGGTAGACCCTGCCCGGTTTACATAGCTCTGGTGCTTCTCAACCAAGGCACCTTGAAGATGGGTGGACTTCAACTCCCAGAATTCCCCAGAATTGTGCTGTCAAGGGTTATTTTTTTCATTTTACGCTGAAGTCAAAGGTATATGACATCTACCACATTCCCACCATCTATTAAAAAAGTTATATAACAGCTACCGCATTCCCATCATATATTTAAAAAGTTATATTACATCTACTACATTCCCACCATCTATTTAAAAATGTATATGACATCTACCGCATTCCCACCATCTATCAAAAAATTTATATTACATCTACCACATTCCCACCATCTTTTTAAAAAGTTATATTACATCTACCGCATTCCCACCATCTATCAAAAGTTATATGACATCTACCACATTCCCACCATCTTTTTAAAAAGTTATATTACATCTACCGCATTCCCACCATCTTTTAAAAAAGTTATATGACATCTACCGCATTCCCATGTATCAAAGTTATGACATCTACCGCATTCCCACCATCTATCAAAAAAGTTATATGACATCTACCGCATTCCCACCATCTTTTTAAAAAGTTATATTACATCTACCACATTTCCACCATCTATTAAAAAAGTTATATTACATCTACCACATTCCCACCATCTTTTTAAAAAGTTATGACATCTACCGCATTCCCACTATTTAAAAAGTTATATGACATCTACTGCATTCCCATCTTTTTAAAAAAGTTATATGACATCTACCGCATTCCCACCATCTATGTAAAAGGTTATATTACATCTACTGCATCCCCACCATCTGTCAAATAAGTTATGACATCTACCACATTCTTACCATCTATTTAAAAAGTTATATTACATCTACCGCATTCCCACCATCTACAGTGGAAATGCAGCAGATGTCATATCGGATGCATCAAAATTTACATAATTTGATGAGAAGTTCTGGGAGCTGTAATCCACCCATCGTCAAGGTGCCAAAGTTGAGAAACACTATACTGGGCGCAGGTGCAAAATTATGCTGATTTTGCATGAGGCTAGTCCTCAAGAACAAAAAAACGTCTAGGACGCTGGCTTGGCCTCAAAACTCCTACATTGGGCTAGGAGTGCAATCCCGCAAATGCAGCGGCTTACGGGCATGGCGGCTGTTGTACGACGGCCCTGGTGTGCGGTCTCCTTGCAAAATTAAACTGCCATGGCCTCTGTGAATGCGGTTTGTTGGTTTTAATTTCTAATCCTGCATTTCAGCTTTCCCGTTCTTTTTTTCCTGTCCTAGGATGACACAAACTGTCTCCGTTCATTAGTGTACAGTTGTTTTAATCTGTTGTAATAGAGGCACCTTGCACTAAGATACTATAAATCAAATTCCAGTGTCCACCATAACCAAGGGGGGGGGGGGAGAAATTCTTGACTGAACTAATGACGATCTTTTAGCCAATGTTAGTTAGTGGTTGGAGATTTTTGCTTTCTCTAGAAATTCTCCTGCAACATCTGTTTTCTCTCTCTATTTGTTTGGCAAAAAAAAAATACGTATTTTAAACAAAAAAGAAACAGCAATGGAAGGTTTTTTAAAAAAACTTTCTTTTGAGTTTTATCGTCGTGGTAATATTAAAACGTCCTCCCGTTCCGGTTTAAAGACGCACCTTTGAAGAATATGTATGTATGAACGGCACTCATAACTTTAAAAAACTCCTCGGCTTTTTAACTTTCTTGATTTTTATTTTTATTTTCTTTTGTCTTGGATTTTATTTGCAGAATTATTTAATTGCCTGTATCAGATTTACTGTGAAAGAAGAGAAATAAAACTTTAAAAAAACAAATCAACCTCCTAATGTTTTTTTTAAAAAAATAGCAAAACTTGCGTAGAGGAGCACAAATGTGGAATTTCAGCTTTATGGAAGCATATAGACATTATAGCTGAAGCCGTCTTAGATCTCTTCAGCTCCCAGAATTCCTATTAAGATACGTGGATTTCAACTCCCAGAATTCCCTGGCACTAACGCAGGTAATAATAATAATAATAATAAAGTTGGAAGGAAACTTGGAGGTCATCTAGTCCAACCCCCTGCTCAGGCAGGAAACCCTATACCATTTCGGACAAATGGCTGTCCAGTCTCTTCTTAAAAACCTCCAGTGTTGGAGCATTCACCGCTTCTGGAGGCAGGTAGTTCCACTGGTTAATTGTTCTCACTGTCAGGAAGTTTCTCCTTAGTTCTAGGTTGCTTCTCTCCTTGGTGAGTTTCCACCCATTGCTTCTTGTCCTGCCTTCAGGCACTTTGGAGAATAGCTTGACTCCCTCTTCTTTGGGGCAGCCCCTGAGATATTAGAACACTGCTATCATGTCCCCCCTCATCCTTCTCTTCATTAAACTCTTCATTAAACGGTAGAGTCATTGTGGTTTGTTTACTCTCTTTTAATCCCTTTCCTTTACTGCAAGGATCTTCAAACTTGGCCCTTTGATGACTTGTGGACTTCAACTCCCAGAATTCCTCAGCCAGACACAGTGGCTGAGGAATTCTGGGAGTTGAAGTCCACAAGTCATCAAAGGGCCAAGTTTGAAGACCCCTGCTTTAGTGGTTTGGACTCATAAACCATACTGGTAGTAATAATAATAATTAATAATAGCAATAGTACCAATAGTCATAGGCGCCTTGGGTGCAATCCCAAAACAACTGGAGCACCACTTGAACACCTTCATTGGCATTGACAAATTCGCCATTAGTCAATTGCAAAAGGCGGCCTTGCTAGGAACTGCTTCCATCCTGCGACGAGATCTGTGACACCATCAAACATCCACATCTGCCTATCCCAGGTCCTTGGGAAGGACTCAATAGGTAGACAAAAAATGCCAAATCCAGTCTGAACATCTGGCTGACTGTGCGATGATCATCAATAATAATAGTAGTAGTAGTAGTAGTAGTAGTAATAATTATTATTAATGCCTATATCAGATTTATTATGAAAGAATAGAAATAAAAGTTTTAAAAAAATCAACCTGTTTTTTTTTAAATAGCAAAACGTGTGTAGAGGAACACAAATGTGGAATTCCAGCTTTAATGAAGTGCAAAGCAGAATGTATATTAATCTTGGTTTTATGGAAGCATATAGACAGTGTGGTTTGTTTACTCTCTTCTAATCCCTTTCCTTCAGTGGTTTGGACTTATAACCCAAACTGGTAACAACAACAACAACAACATAATAATAATAATAATAATAATAATAATAGTAATAATAATTAATAATAATAATAATAATAATAATAATAGTTGGAAGGGACCTTGGAGGTCATCTAGTCCAACCCCTTGCTCAGGCAGGAAACCTATACCATTGCAGACTAATGGCTGTCCAATCTCTTCTTAAAAACTTCCAGTGTTGGGGAAGGGAGGGAGGGAGGGAGGGAGGAAGGAAGGAAGGAAGGAAGGAAGGAGAATAACAGAATAACAGACTCGGAAGGGACCTTGGAGGTCATCTAGTCCAACCCCCTGCTCAGGAAGGAAACCCTATCTCATTTCAGACAAATGGCTGTCCAGTCTCTTCTTAAAAACTTCCAGTGTTGGAGCATTCACCGCTTCTGGAGGCAGGTGGTTCCACTAAGGTTAATCCTTAGTTCTAGGTTGCTTCTCTCTTTTTAGTCTATCTTTTGCAACTTTCTTTTTTTTAATTTTCTTTCAAGAACTGGGCCTGGCTAGCTTAGTGAAGAGAAGGGCCAGGAGGGACATGATAGCAGTCTTCCAATATTTGAGGGGCTGTCCCAGAGAAGGGGGGGGGTCAACCTATTTTTCCAAAGCCCCCGAAAGCCAGACAAGAAACAACGGATGGAAACTGATCAAGGAGAGAGAGATTCAACTTAGAAATAAGGAGAAATTTTCTGACAACGGAGGACAGTCCACCAGTGGAACAGAAGTTGCCTCCAGAAGTTGTGGGTGCTCCATCCGTGGAGGCTTTCAACAAGAGACTGGAACAGCCACTTGTCAGAAATGGCACAGCATCTCCTGCTTGAGAAGAGGGGGTTGGTCTAGATGACCTTCAAGGTCCCTTCCAGCTTCCTATTCTATTCTAATCTAATCTATTCTATTCTTTCTCTGTTCTATTCTTTCTCTATTCTATTCTATTTCTTATTCTATTCTATTCTATTCTATTCTATATTCTGTATTTTCTATTCTATTCTATTCTATTCTAATCTAATCTATTCTATTCTTTCTCTGTTCTATTCTATTTCGTATTCTATTCTATTCTATATTCTGTATTTTCTATTCTAATCTAATCTAATCTATTCTAATCTATTCTATTCTTTCTCTGTTCTATTCTATTTCGTATTCTTTTCTATTCTATATTCTGTATTTTCTATTCTAATCTAATCTAATCTAATCTAATCTATTCTAATCTATTCTATTCTTTCTCTGTTCTATTCTTTCTCTGTTCTATTCTATTTCTTATTCTATTCTATTCTATTCTATATTCTGTATATTCTATTCTATTCTATTCTATTCTATTCTATTCTATTCTATTCTATTCTATTCTAGACTCTGTTATTTTAATTGATTCAACCGGCGAAAGCATTGATTCTGGGTGGATCCCAAAATAAAGAAGAGCATAAAAAGAGGGAAATAATAACATTTAAAAACTGAAAAACAAGACAACAGAATTCCAAGGGGGCCATTTTAGTTCTCTCTGCAGCCCTGGCGCGTAAAACATTGCAAGTGGGGTGTGCTGTTTGAACACAAAAAGCTGGTTGCACAAATCCTGCAGGGATTCCCCCTTTCAGTGACTTGAGACTGGGGGCTACTGGAGAGGCAGGGACCCTCCCCGAAAATCTCTGAAGTTTTTTCCCCTGCAGGGTACCCTTTGCGCCTAAGGGACCCCAAAAATATTTTTACTTTTCCCCCATCCGTCTCAGTTCCTTCCTTGGATTTTGCAACAGCCTCGTTAGGATTCCAGGCCACAGGCAGCCTGCAAGGAGCAAAATGTCATTTAATTATGGGCCAGGTGATTAATTACGCGGTGATCATGATCTCTCTCTCTCCTTAATAATTGATTGTAAACCATGCTGTGCAACAGATCAAAGAGCAGACGGGATGCAAGCGATCAGGGGAGGGCACGGATAAGGGGGTCCTTTTCCAGGGACCCGGATCTTCCCTTTCCTGTAACTCATCCACAGACAGACATTTGTAGCAGTAAAGGAGAATATTTGTACCTTAGGGCTGAAAGGAGGGGTCCTGGGTGCTCTCTCAGCTTGGTGGCTTTTTTTTGCAGACGTTTCATGACCCAACTAGGCAACATCATCAGTGTTAGAAGGAAGAGGAGTTTGCGAGGAGGAGGAGGAGGAGGAGGAGGAGGAAGATGATTATGGGGTCCTTGGTGATCTCTGACTTGGTTGTTTTGTTGCAGATGTTTCGTGACTCAACTCGGTAACATCATCAGCTCTAGAAGATGCAAACTCCACTCCCTTCTAGCACTGATGATGTTACCTAGTCGGGTCGCGAAACGTCTGCAGGAAAACCAACAGGTTCACAGAGGACCCTACAGTCCTCCTCCTCCTCCTCCTCCTCCTCCTCTCCACAAACCTCTTCCCCTCCTAGCGCTGATGCTGTTCCCTAGTTGGGTCATGAGATGTCTACAAAAAAACCTTCAAACAGAAAGCACCAAGGACCCCTCATTCCTCCTCCTCCTCCTCCTCCTCTCCACAAAACCCCTCCCCTCATTCCTCCTCTTCCTCCTCTTCCTCCTCCTCCTCTCCACAAAACCCCTCCCCTCCTAGGACTGATGCTATTCCCTAGTTGGGTCATGAAACGTCTGCAAGAAAACCTTCAAACTCAGAAAGCACCAAGGACCCCTCATTCCTCCTCCTCCTCCTCCTCCTCCTCCTCCTCCTCCTCCTCCTCCTCCTCCCTTCTAGCCCTGATGATGTTCCCTAGTTGGGTCACGAGACGTCTGCAAGAAAACCACCCAGCTCAGACAGTACCAAGGATCCCATAGTTCTCCTCCTCCTCCTCTTCCTCCTCCTCCTCCTCCTCCTCCTTTCTAGCACTGATGATGTTCCCTAGTTGGGTCATGAAAGGTCTGCAAGAAAACCACCCAGCTCAGAGAGCACCAAGGATCCCACAGTTTTCCTCTTCCTCCTCCTCCTCTTCCTCTTCTTCTTTCTCCTCCTCCTCCTCCTCCTCCACCTCCTCCTC
>NW_015390391.1:0-24789 GCF_001527695.2 Protobothrops mucrosquamatus | reverse complement strand
GAAAAAGAGATGCACGGGCGCTAGAATTCCCTCTGGGTGCAAAAAAATGCAGCGCTGTGAGATTTAGAGACCCCTTTTGGTAAATTCTAAAAAAAAGCCCCTTTTCTTCTTAGCCTTTCTGCCAGATTTAAGCCGCCTGCGAGCGCCAGATTTATCCAGGATTTGTAATCGGATTTGAGGAAGAAGTGGGTCAGATGCGGGGCTACGGGGCTGCGCGGCTCAGCGCTTGCTCGCCCCGGGTAAGATTCGCTTTGCAGGTTGTCCTGACTTACGACAGTCCTTTTAGTGACCTGAAAGAAGAAAGAGAGGCCCCTTTCCCAGACTTACGACAGCATCCCCGTGGTCACCGTGATCGAAATTCGGACACTTGGCAACTGACTCGTATTTCTGACGGTCGCAGCGTCCGTGTGTGTGTGTGTGTGTGTGTGTCAGGCGATTTCCCCCTTGAGCGACCGTCTGACCGGCAAAGTCAAGGGGAGGGGGGGCGTTGCAAAAAGTTAGCCACATGGTTCTTAAGTGAGTCCAACTTCTCCGTCGACTTCGCTCGTCCGACGGTCGCAAAAGGGGGACACGTGATCCCCAGACACCGCGACCGTCATAAGTGCGAGTCAGTGGCCGAGCGTCTGAATTTCGATCCCGCGACCGCAACGGTCGTTAAGTATGAAAAAAACCGGTCCTAAGTTGCTTTTTTCCCCTCCCCCAGTACCGTTGTCCCTTTGACCCGTCACTAAATGAAACGGTCGCAAATCGGGGACTGCCGTACTGGCGGCCTTGCTTTCCCTTTTTCCAAGTTGCAAAAAAAAAAAAGATTGACTGGAGTTTGAGGAGGAGGAGGAGGAGAAGGTGAGGAAGACATTACGCCACGGAACAAGTTGGGGGCTGCTAAGCCTTGGCAGAGAAGGGCTGGCCCCCCCTTTAGTGTAGAAATTGGGGTGGCCATTGTAAGGCAAAGGGGTCCCCCCCCAGGACTTGAGCCTTAAACAGCCATGCTGCAATGCTGCACGGTTTCACACACACACACACACACACACACACACACACACACACACACACACCTACCTCTCTGTTGCCAGCCAGCTGGGTCTTGCCCAAGCTCTGCTCAGCTGCGGTGTGGCCGTAGGCCAGCCTGCAGGAGGAAGAGCGAGGGGGAGGCACTGCTGTATGACCTTGGGTGGCCCCATCTCTGCAGAGCCACCTGCCCGTGACCCAGCCTGGGTGCCCCCCTCCCCAATTCAACCCCCTCCTGCCCTTTGGCTGCTGAGACCGTCCCCCCCCCCTCAGCAGAGAATTGCAGCCAGCAAAGCATCCAGACTGGATGGGCCTCAGTCGGGGGAGACCCCCCCCCAATTGGAGAGAGATGGAAGGTGGTGGGGGGAGGTCTCGCCCTTCCTCCTCCCCTCCTCTTCCTCCCCCTCCCTGTTGCTAGAAGAATAATTTGGGGGTTCCCGCCGCAGCCAAGAATAAATTAAAAATCCAGACAGCGGCGAGGGAAGGAGATCTGCCTTGGGGGGCAGCTGCAAAGAAAATGGGGTACAGTGAGAGTGTTTTTATAAGACACTTTTTTCCTGGATAGGGAGGTGTGTGTATGTGCCTGATTCTGGGGTGAGCCTTGAGGGGCGTGGGTGGGTGGGTGGTTACAAGTAGTCCTCGCACTTACAACAGTTGGTTTAGGGACCGTTCAAAGTTGCAAAAATATCGGGATGATGTACGTGAATGAAAAGTTTGAAATCTAAAGGTAAATTAGAACAATTAACCAGTGGAACTACCTGCCACCAGAAGCGGTGAATGCTCCAACACTGGACGTTTTTAAGAAGAGACTGGACAGCCGTTTGTCTGCTATCCTTCCTTCCTTCCTTCCTTCCTTCCTTCCTCCCTCCCTTCTCTAACACTGGAAGTTTTTAAGAAGAGACTGGACAGCCATTTGTCCGAAATGGTGTAGGGTTTCCTGCCTGAGCAGGAGGTTGGACTAGATGACCTCCAAGGCCCCTTCCAACTTATTATTATTATCATCATCATCATTATTATCATTATTACTACTACTACTACTATTATTATTATTATTATTATTATTATATTAAGTTGCAGAGAATTAGGACTAAGCAGTGACTGAAACATTGAGGGTTAATTAAGCTTAAATAAGAAACTTTGTGGTGGTCAACAGAGGACTCTCTGCACATGTCATCTAGGAGGTTTAATTGTGTTTTTTTTTCATTTGAATTAACTCATGTTGTGTTTTACAGACCTTCTCCTTTGATATGTGGATTAGGTCTGGATAATCTTGTCTGGGTAATCAAGTCAAAATAGCAAATCTTTTACTCAAACTTCCTCAAACCCCCAAATAGGTTTATTGTTGTTGTTGTTGTTGTTGTTGTTATTATTATTATTATTATTATTAACCCATTTGGGTGTTTGACGATGTTTGAGTAAAAGATTGAGTAAAACATATAAGGGACGGTTGCTGGAATTGGGTATGTCTAGTTTAATGAAGAGAAGGACGAGGGGGGATATGATAGCAGCCTTCCAGTATCTCAGGGGTTGCCCCAAAGAAGAGGCAGTCAAGCTATTCTCCAAAGCGCCTGAAGGCAGGACGAGAAGCAACGGATGGAAACTAACCAAGGAGAGAAGCAACCTGGAACTAAGGAGAAACTTCCTGACAGAACAATTAACCAGTGGAACTACCTGCCTCCAGAAGCGGTGAATGCTCCAACACTGGAAGTTTTTAAGAAGAGACTGGACAGCCATTTGTCTGAAATGGTATATAGAGCAGTGATGGCGAACCTTTTAGAGACCGAGTGCCCAAACTGCAACCCAAAATCCACTTATGTATCGTCAGGTGCCGGGTGGGTGTGGCCCATTGGGTGGGCGTGGCCCACTGGGTGGGCGTGGCTACGGTGGTAACGGCAGACTGGGTGGGACTAAAAAGTTCAATCAATCAATTCCAACTTTGCAAGATCTTTTTTTTTCCGTGAGAAGTTGAAATTGACTGATTGATTGAACCTTTTTTTTTTTTTTGCACATGGCGGCGGAGGCCTAAGGCGAAAAGGTTTTATAAAACCCAGCTGAAGGCCTAGGACTGGGGCGATGGCGCGCGTGCCCACAGAGAGGGCTTTGAGTGCCGCCTCTGGCACCCGGTGCCATAGGTTCGCCACCACTGATATAGAGTTTCCTGCCTGAGCAGGGGGTTGGACTAGATGACCTCCAAGGTCCCTCCCAACTTTTATTTATTTATTTATTTATTTATTTATTTATTTATTATTATTATTATTATTATTATTATTATTATTATTATTATTACTACTACTACTACTACTACTACTACTACTACTACTACTACTACTACTACTATTATTATTATTTTCTCCTGTTTGCTGTTTTGACTTGGAGTTTCAGCTGGACTGTCAATGATCTCGTGGAGACCCGGAGTCTCAGCCCATTACGGGAAGAGGGAGACGGGAATAAAATATAGCTCGATCTAACTCTTCCCACGCTGCCTTCCCCGTTGCCATTCGGGATCATATTTTTGCATATATTGCATATATTTTCTGGGGATTCCCCCCAATTTTTCCTGCCTTCCTTAAGGTGTGCTGGGTTCGCCCCGGAGTGAGCAGGTGAAACAGGATCTCCTGGCCTGGAAAGCCTCCCCCCCCACGGTGTGTGTGTGTGTCTGTGTGTGTGTGGGGGTGTCTGTTGCAAGTCTGGAACCTTGCAATGGGGAGGGAGGGAGGGGCTGAAGGAAACTGCAGATGGGCCACTGGGAAAGCTGCCTTCCGTGTGCAGGCTCATCTCCTTTCATGTTAAGTTGGCGAGGCGACGGATGGGAGACCACCAGGAACACCTTGAGGGAAGACTAGGTTAGGGAAGGAGAAAGAAAGAAAGAAAGAAAGAAAGAAAGAAAGGAAGGAAGGAAGGAAGGAAGGAAGGAAGGAAGGAAGGAAGGAAGGAAGGAAAGAAGGAAGGAAGGAAGGGGAGGGAGGCAGAAAGAAAGAAAGAAAGAAAGAAAGAAAGAAAGAAAGAAAGAAAGAAAGAAAGAAAGAAAGAAAGAAAGAAAGATTGGATGAACCAGGATGAAGACTTACTTCTAACAAAAGAAAGAAAGAAAGAAAGAAAGAGAAAAAGATAAAGACAATAGACAGAGAGCAAGAGAGCAAAAAAGAAAAGGAAGAAAGGAAGAAAGAAAGAAAGAAAGAAAGAAAGAAAGAAAGAAAGAAAGAAAGAAAGAAAGAAAGAAAGAAAGAAGATGATAAGATAAGATAAGATAAGATAAGATAAGATAAGATGATAACCTTTATTGTCATTTTTTTTACTGTGGGCATGGCACACATCAAAAATGAAATTTAATGAAAGAAAGAAAGAAAGAAAGAAAGAAAGAGAAAGAGAGAGAGAGAGAGAGAGAGAGAAAGTCAGGGCATCCTGTATGCCAGGTAGGCCTTGACTTACCACCGTAACTGAGCCTCAAATTCGAGCAGATTCAGAAGGGGACAAATCTGTGCATGCTCAGGCTCCCTCTTGCACAAGCAGGAAGAGGAGCAGCAGCCCTGTCACTTTAGGGGAAGTTTGGTGAGGAGAAGGCAGGGAGGGGATAGTATGACTCAAACTTCCTTGTCTTTGGCTCTGGAGAGTGCAAAAGAGGCTTCTAGAACAGGCCTCTTCCAACTCGGCCCTTTTTATGACTGGTGGACTTCAACTCCCAGAATTCCTCAGCCAGCGTGAGGGAACGATGACTCTTTTGTGACTTGTGGACTTCAACTCCCAGAATTCCTCAGCCAGCGTGAGGGAACGATGACCCTTTGATGACTGGTGGACTTCAACTCCCAGAATTCCTCAGCCAGCGTGAGGGAACTATGGCCCTTTGATGACTTGTGGACTTCAACTCCCAGAATTCCTCAGCCAGGCGTGCCTGGCTGAGGAATTCTGGGAGTTGAAGTCCACAAGCAGGGGTCTTCAAACTTGGCCCTTCTTATGACTGGTGGACTTCAACTCCCAGAATTCCTCAGCCAGGGATATATACTGGTATACTGTATGCATATATATAAGTTTTCAAGCAAAGATTGGCCAGCCAGTTCTCCAGAATGTTACAGGGTCTTTTGTTGTAGCAGAGGGTTGGACTAGAAGACCTCTAGGGTCCCCTTCCATCCCTCTGGTTCTTTCTTTTCTTTCTTTCTTTCTTTCTTTCTTTCTTTCTTTCCTTTCTTTTTGTTTTTTCTTTGTTTTTTCTTCATTCTCTCTTCTTTTTCCTCTCTTGCTTTCCCTATTCCTTCCTTCCTTCCTTCCTTTTTGTTTTTCTTCATTCTCTCTCCTTCTTTTTCCTCTCGCTTTCCCCTCCCTCCCTTGCTTCTTTTTTTCTGTTTTCTTCATTCTCTCTCTCCTTTTCTTTTTCTCGCTTTTCCTCTTCCTTCCTTCCTTCCTTTTCTTCTCTTTCTTTCTTCCTTCCTTCCTTCCTTCCTTTTTTCTTACTCTTTCTTATTCTTTCTTTCTCATTCTTTCTGCCCCTTCCTTCCTTCCTTCCTTCCTTCCTTCCTTCCTTCCTTCCTTCCTTCCTTCCTTCCTTCCTTCCTTCCTTTTTTCTTTTTCTTTCTTCTTTTATCATCTATCTATCTATCTATCTATCTATATCTATCTATCTATCTATCTATCTATCTATCTATCTATCTATCTATCTAACTAACTAACTAACTAACTAACTAACTAACTAACTAACTAACTAACTAACTAACTAACACTATCATGTATCTATCATCCTTTTTAAGTTTTCAAGCAAAATGTGGACAGCCATTTTTCCAAAAATAGCATCGTCTCTCCTGCTTGAACAGAGGGCTGGACTAGAAGACCTCTAGGGTCCCCCTCCCAATCCTGTTCATCTTAGGTTCTCTGCTCTCCGGGCTTTCATCCTCCAGATTCTGGCCTGGCCAAAGGCCGGGGGGGGGACCCCAGGGCTTCTGAATGCCCCTCCTAAAATGCTGCCATGCTCTGGAAAATGCCACCTCTGCCAGCCATCTGGCAGTCCTCGGAAATTGGGCTGGCTTCCGCCTCAAAGTCACAGGGGGAGGCAGCTTCCGGGATGCTTTTGGCCCCTTTGCTGGAAAAAGTTGGCAGTGCCTGATTTGGGAGAAGGGGGGAAGGGAGAGGAAGACACTGCCGCCCCCTCTCTGGACCCACAACTGTGTGTCCCCCCCCCTCTGCAAAAAGCCACAGCATTGCTGTCAACTTTGCAGCCACACTTAAAATGGCAAGACGTGGCTCAGCTTGTCTCTTTGGGGGGGGGGACCATTCCCCCTCCCCGTTTTGTTGGCAGGGAAGGTCCAGGAGAGGGGGAGCGTGGTGGGGGGGGTTTGGCACCCCGCACCCCCTTTTCAGAGGACTCTTTTATTTTGCTTTTCGAGGGAAGGGGCCGGACTTCCATCTTTCTCCCAAGCAGGGCTGCCCTCTTCTGGAGCCAGGTGGGAATAAAACAGGTAGAGCCTTCCCCCCCCCCCCCCCAGCAAGGGAGAAGGCTGAGAGTTGGGGGGTCCCATGGCAGGCAGGCCTCAGCCAAACATCTGGCGTTTTGGGAGACTTGTCTGCACCTGGCTGATGGCGGCCTGGAAATTCTGCTTCCTGGACTCGGGGTGTGTGTGTGTGTGTGTGTGTGTGAGTTCAGTTCCCAGGGCTTCTTTTAAGAGAAATGAACGTCCACTCCCAGAATCCCCCAGCCAGCCTGCTTTAAGAGGGGTGGACTACACTTCCCAGAATCCCCCAGCCAGCCTGCTTTAAGATGGGTGTACAACTCCCAGAATTCCCCAGCCAGCCTGCTTTAAGATGGGTGGACTACAACTCCCAGAATTCCCCAGCCAGCCTGCTTTACGATAAGTGGACTTCAACTCCCAGAATTCCCCAGCCACTGCTTTAAAAGGGGTGGACTTCCACTCCCAGAATCCCCCACCCAGCCTGCTTTAAGATGGGTGGACTTCCACTCCCAGAATCCCCCAGCCACCTGCTTTAAGATGGGTGGACTACACTTCCCAGAATTCCCCAACCAGACTGCTTTAAGGTGGCTGGATTACACTTCCCAGAATCCCCCAGCACGCCTGCTTTAAGACGGGTGGACTTTGCGCGTTTCCCCCGTTCTCTTCGCCCCTCGCACACCAGTCTGAATCCTGCAGGGCATTTTTTTAACCCTCCTGGCTATCGGGAGGCAATTCAGACTCAGCCCACGAGTTCAAATCCTGCCGGAGGGTTTGAATCCCATAGAAAGAAGCTGGGGAGTCATAAACTGCATGGAACAGCGCCATCTGGTGGTCCATGGAAGTTCCAACACCTGTTGCGTTGGCTGGATCGAACGAGCCAAAGGGAGACGTTTTACGGCTGGTCCTCGCCTTACGACCGTTTTCTTTAATGGCCGTTCCAAGTTACAACGGCACTGGGAAAAAAACGGCTTGCAACCGTTATACCTTCCCTGCAGTCACGTGATCAGCACTCAGCTGCTTGGAAACAGGCATGTCCTTACGCCAGTTGCAAGCTAAGTCAGCGGGGCAAGCTGGATTCGCTTAACAACCGTGTGAAAAAGGTTGTAAACACCAGGCGCAATTCCCTTAATGGCTGCGTTGTTTAGCGGTGCCAATTGCAGTCGTAAATTGAGGACTACCTGTATCCTAAGAGTCTTTTTACCCATAATTCAGCTTGGAATAATACTCTGCCAAGCCGGGGGGGGGGCGGCTATTTAGGGACCATCTTACCCATCTTCCTTTACAGGGGTGCCAGAGTTGGGCTGGGGAAAAAAAATGCTCTTTGATCAAGAGCAGCAATATATATTTCAAGACCAGAACATGAAGGGAAAAGCTTAATTAAATCAGGGGTCTTCCAACTTGGCCCTTTAATGATTTGTGGACTTCAACTCCCAGAATTCCTCAGCCAGCGTGCCTGGCTGAGGAATTCTGGGAGTTGGAGTCCACAAGTCATCAAAGGGTCCTAGTTCCCTCACGCTGGCTGAGGAATTCTGGGAGTTGAAGTCCACACGTCATAAAAGGATCCTAGTTCCCTCACGCTGGCTGAGGAATTCTGGGAGTTGAAGTCCACACGTCATAAAAGGATCCTAGTTCCCTCACGCTGGCTGAGGAATTCTGGGAGTTGAAGTCCACACGTCATAAAAGGATCCTAGTTCCCTCACGCTGGCTGAGGAATTCTGGGAGTTGAAGTCCACCAGTCATAAAAAGGTCCTAGTTCCCTCACGCTGGCTGAGGAATTCTGGGAGTTGAAGTCCACACGTCATCAAAGGGTCCTAGTTCCCTCACACTGGCTGAGGCATTCTGGGAGTTGAAGTGCACCAGTCATCAAAGGGTCATAGTTCCCTCACGTTGGCTGAGGAATTCTGGGAGTTGAAGTCCGCAAGTCACAAAAGGTCATAGTTCCCTCACGCTGGCTGAGGAATTCTGGGAGTTGAAATCCACCAGTCATAAAAAGGTCCTAGTTCCCTCACGCTGGCTGAGGAATTCTGGGAGTTGAAGTCCACCAGTCATCAAAGGGTCCTAGTTCCCTCACGCTGGCTGAGGAATTCTGGGAGTTGAAGTCCACAAGTCATCAAAGGGCCAAGTTGGAAGACCCCTGCTTGTAGACTTCAACTCCCAGAATTCCTCAGCCAGGCAAGCTGGCTGAGGAATTCTGGGAGTTGAAGTCCACAAGTCATCAAAGGGCCATAGTTCGCTCACACTGGCTGAGGAATTCTGGGAGTTGAAGTCCACACGTCATAAAAGGGTCCTAGTTCCCTCATCTTTCACATATAAACAGAGCTAATTCCCCTCCCTCCCAGCACTGATGACGTTACCTAGTCGGGTCATGAGACGTCTACGAGAAACCCAGCCAGCTCAGTCACCGAAGACCCCACTTTTCCCCACCCCAAAGGTCCTAGAAGGGGAGGGGTGTGTGTGGATGAAAAGACAGAATTTGGGGGATTTTGCCAAACAGAACTGATGTGTCCGGTCCAGCCGGACGTTGCTGGACAATTCCATTTTTTTCCTCTCCACTTCCCCCCCCCCCCCGCCCCGGTTTAGAAGTAACGACGTTCATAGGGACCAAATGACCACTTCTCTCCAAATTTAAAGAAAAACAGTACAGGCAAAATGCCTTTTATTCACTAGAAAATGTTGGGTGACAAAACAAGGGGAAAGGATCCAATATATATATAAAAAACTAAACTTCCAAGGAATGTGCAAAGGAATGTGCAAAGCGAAAGAGGTAATAAAAAAAACCCAGAAAATAGAAAAACTCATCTACAAAAAAATAATAAAAAAAAATTAATACTGTGTTCAAGGATAATGTAATATATACGTTTAAAACTGCCGGACCTTGCTAGTTCGTTTTGCTAGCTTGGCAAGGATCAGGACTGCAACTCCTAGAATTCCCCCGGCTTCAACTCCCAGCATGCCCCTCTTCTGTGGAATTCTGGGAGTGGAACTCCCACGTTCAAAAACCTGCCAAGCTTGCAAAACTAACTAGCCAATCCTGGCTGGTGGAGAAAGGGAGAGAGAGAGAGGACAATTTGAGGAGGGGGGGGCGAGGAACCAGCCGTGACCACCCCTCTCCCCAAAACTGGCCCTTTAGAAAAGCCCCCCCCAGCAGTTGGGGGGGCATAAAATCTGGAGGAGGGGGCGTTTGGATGCCCAAATTGCAAAGGGATTTAAAAACAGCCGAATTTTTAGGGGATGGAGAAATGAGGGAAGCTGACCATCCCTTTTTGGGGGGGGGTTGCAATATGGGGACCCCCCAAATTTCTCCCACACCCTCTCTCTGGAAAAGCCAGGTGGGGGCCCCCACAAGGCCTGGAGAAGGAGGAGGAAGGCTGGGAGCGGGGGGGGGGTGTCCCAGCTAAGATTGGGGAGCAAGTGGTAGCCAGTTGGGGGGAAGGGGACCCCAAAAAAACCCGGGGGCTCTGCAAGATGCCGGATTGGGAAACGGAGCGACCTTGGAAGTCAAAACCGAGAAGGAAAGGAGCCAGAGAAGGAAAAAGGAAGCATAAAAAAGACAAAAATAATAATAACTTGGGAGGTGTGGAGGGGGGGTGTTATGTGACACCCCATTAATTGGAGTCCTGGCTCTCATCCTTCACCCGGAATTTCTTTGGAGGGGGCGAAGTCAACTTGGCCCCTCGTTTCCGGCTCTTCAGGACGCTGGGGGAGAGAAAAGAGAGCTCGGGTCAGCCAGCCAAGCCGCAAAGATGGGATTCACCCAGGAGGCAACAAACGTGAAACGAGAGCTTTGGCGTTTTTGGGGTGGGGGGGTCCGTCACCCACCTTTTCCCGGACTTGCAGCCCTCCGTGCTCTCCTTCTGGCAGGCGTCTCTGCACTCTAACCCTTCTAAAACCTCTTTTAGTATCGCATAGTGTCTGGGGTTGCGAATCTGCAAACAAAATGGACTCTTCCAGATGTCGGCATGGGGTTCAAGCTGCTCCTGTGGCCCCGACTCCTTTAGCCACCCCCCACCACCAAAGCTGGAACGTCCACCTCTCGAAGGGCCAGGGATCACCCCCCCAACCCTCTCCCCAAACCGCCAAGGCAGGCCCAAGGCACTACTCACAACGAGCGTGTAAACCTTGGGTTCAGATGTACCCCCCGATTCAGATTCAGGCGTCTCTTCTTCTGGCGCGACTTGCACCGGCCTGCCGCTGCTGGCGCCAGGACGCGGGCCTTGCAAAGGAGCTGGAGAAATGAGAGGCAAGGATGAGGGGGGGGAAATCCCCCACACAGCTGAAGCCCCACCCTCTTTCGGACAAGGAAAGGAGACCACAAGGACGTTTCCCTCTCCCCCGAGCCTCCAAATTTAACACTGGGTCTGCTCTTCACAACTCGCCTCTCGTTTTCACGATCAAACAACTTACGGATAATTAAAGGGGAGGGGGGGAAAAAAGAGAGCTATAAATGTAATAAATCAAAACTGAACACCTTTGCAACATCCCGTGGCGGGGAGTTCCTCAGATTAACAGTGGCCTGCGGAAAGAGATTCTTCCCCGGGAACCAGTGTACGTATTTCCTTGGATCATTCCCCAGCCTGCTTTATTGCTGAAAGCCTATGTGCGGGAATCTTCTCCATTAAACCGCTTTATTGCTGAGAGCCTATGCACGGGAATCTTCTTGATTAAATTGCTTTATTGCTGAAAGCCTGTGCACAGGAATGTTCTAACTAAACTGCTTTATTGCTGAAAGCCCATGCGCAGGAATCTTCTCCATTAAACTGCTTTATTGCTGAAAGCCTATGTGCAGGAATCTTCTCGATTAAATTGCTGTATTGCTGAAAGCCTGTGCGCGGGAATCTTCTCAATTAAACTGCTTTATTGCCGAAAGTCCATGCGCAGGAATCTTCTCCATTAAACCACTTTATTGCTGAAAGCCTCTGCGCAGGAATCTTCTCAATTAAACCGCTTTATTGCTGAAAGCTTGTGTGCGGGAATCTTCTCAATTAAACAGCTTTATTGCTGAAAGCCCATGCGCAGGAATCTTCTCCATTAAACCACTTTATTGCTGAAAGCCTGTGCGCAGGAATGTTCTAACTAAACTGCTCTATTGTTGAAAGCCTGTGGACAGGAATGTTCTAACTAAACTGCTGTATTGTTGAAAGCCTATGCGCAGGAATCTTCTCATCTAACGGTTGACGCCTGCTAAGAGTTAGATAAGGGTCTACAGAATTCAAAAGAGCTTGCACTCTGTTCGTGTCTACGTAGGCATTCTGGGCTAATCCCTCCTTTGACTCCGCCCCCACTACCTGCCAATCCTCCTCCTCCATCCTTCAAATTTACCTTTTTTCGTATTTTCCAGGGATTTTCCTTTCTGCTGGAAGCTGAGCTCCTCCGATCGTCGGTCTCGTCCGGGGCAGGCGCACACCCGCACCTCAAAACATCGACGTCCCAGGACCTCCCCCCTACCAGGAGAGAAAAGCAGTCCTTGGACATTTTTGGATGACGGAGGGAAATGTTCTACCCCACCTGCCAAGTCAGAGACCCCATCGCTGCCATGGATACGGTGGATACCGTTTTAATTCGAAGGCATAATTGAATTTTTTGGATAACTTCATCCATGTTATATCATCGTTTCCGCAACAGCCTCCCGATAAGCAGCGGGTTCAAATTCTAGCCCATACTACACAACCCATGATCCTTTCAGAGATATTTCTACTGAGTAGAATACACAACTGAGCTTCTAATGCACAGCAAGTCCTCGCTTGGTGACGGTCCAAAGCGGACTTATGACCTGGATTCGTAGCTGCAACATTTGGGACCTTCGTTCATGATTGTTTGCAGCATCTCACAATCACACGAGTACAATTTGCAATGTTGTTTCTGGAAACTTATATTTACTTACTGGGGGGTCCGCTTAATCAACGCAGCGTTCTCTTTAACAACCGCCGCGCAAAAATAAAAGCTCATGAAATTGGGTGGAGTCACGGCGTGACCTATTTTACAACCGTCACCACTTAACACCTGAAATTTCAGCCTGGGAATTCCTACACCGGACAGGGGTGGTTGGACTAGATGACCTCCCCTGTCCCCTCCGGAGCTAGGATTCTACGATTTGGTGGCCCAACACGCCCAGAATCGGGCCTGGATCGTGGTTTAAAACAAACAGGATAGCTGGCTGCCCAAATTTCATCCCGTCCATTGTTCGCCGGGCGGGTTCTGAGTTCTAAACACGATTTCCCCATTTGAAACCCAACCGAGATGGGCAGGAAGGGGACGAGGAGAGGAAGAGGGTCACTCACTGTTCGGTCTCCAAAGTCAGGACGGTCAGGATGGGGCGCCGGTTCATACCGCCCATGCACGAACTGTTACACATGTAATTGTATAGGATGATGGTGCACGCCATCCCCACCTGCAGGACCGAGAAATATACTAAGCCAGGTGCAGCATCTGAACATACACAGATGTTCTAATTTGGGGGAAGGGGATGGCAAACATTTGGGGGGAGGGTCTGCTCTGTTGATGCTTCCTTTTGATCCATGGGGGCCCCCGTCCCAGCTGCCTGTCAGGCCGAAAACGAAGGCAGCAGACAATCGGATGAAGAAAGAGAAGACAGGGAGGGTGGGATGGACCCCGAATCACCTCTTCACCCTTGCCCACCGTTCCCCCCCAATCACCTGAGGCTTCTGGTAAAGAACCCGGACGCTGTGCCGCTTGGTACCCTGATCTGTGTGATAATGGGCCAGGGGGTTTCCTTCGACCCGGATGAGATGATCCGGGGGGATCACGCCTGTGCAAAAATCAGAAATTGGGGTGGGGCGGGGAGAAAATGGGGGAGTTTAGATTCCCTGTTAGGTTTCGGCTGCAGGAGTTTCCTGTTGGAGGAGGGAGGTTCCCCCCTTCCCCAATTAACGAGCCCCCTCCCTCGGAAAAAAAATCAATTCATCTACCGCTGGTCCTGGACGAACCGCCACAATGGAGACCAAAATCTCTGCAGCTAAGTGAGGCCTGCGTTCAGTGAGTTTTGCCTCGTTTTACAACCTTTTTTGCCACGATTGTTAAGTGCATGGCGGCCGTCGTTCAGCTAAGCCACTGCGGTTAACTTTGAACAGTGGTCGTTAAGCTGAGGACTAGATGCAGAGGTTCCCAAACTTTGGGGCACTAGGGACCACCGGTTCCGTGGAGAGGTTTTTTCCTGTGGACCGGAATGTATGTGGTTTTGTGTGCTGCCTGCATCCCGCGGATGGGGCTTTGCTTGTTTGTGCGGAGCAGATGCTGCCATGCCACGGCCTGGTACCAGTCCATGGACCGGGGTTTGGGGACCCCTGGACTAGAGGACAAGATCGCGGAACAGGGAACTCGGGTGTTAATTGGGTCTGGGGGCACTCTGCACCCTTGCATGCAAACAGACAGGTCTTCGAGCATGCGCAGAGTGCAATCTCTCCCCAGCTTTTGAGTGCCGTGCATCACAGTCTGCCTGCCCCCACCCTACGTGTCTCAGAGGACCCCCTCCCCCTTTCCCCCTCAGGCCCTTCCCTCACCGTCGTTGTGCTCCGGGTGCCGCTCATGATGGGGGCAGCGCCTGACCACCTCAGACATGTGTTCGGATCTCTTGTAGACAGCCATGGCCCGGACCACGGAGCCCGGCGGAGGCGCCCTGGACATCCGAATCAGCACCTTGCAAGTTTTGCTCATTTGGCAAAACAGTTTGTTGAGTTGCGGAGAGAACTGGAGCAGAGAAATTCGGGATTAGCGGGGAGGAGAGAAAAAGTGAAAAAGAATTCCAGAAACTCAATAATACGGAGCCCCAGATTCACGACGGCCGGTTTAGGGACCGTTTGACGCTGCAATGGCATTGAAAAAAATGATTTATGACCAGTTTGTCACACTTACAACTGTTGGTTACCTGATCCAAATTTCAGACAGTTGGAAACTGACTCGTATTTATGACAGTTGCGACGTCCCAGGGTCACGTGATCAACCTTTAGACGCTTAGCATGACTCGTATTTATGATGATCGCGGCCTCCCGGGGGCCGCCAGCTGATCCCCTTTTGCGACCTTCCGACAAGCAAAGTCAGTGGGGGGAAAGCCGGATTCACTTAACGCCCGGATTACTAATTTAACGCCCGCAGTGATTCCCATAAGAACTGTGGCAAGGCAAGTCGTAAAGCGGGGCAAGCGTCCCTTAACTTAGCAACCGAGATTTGGGGCTCAATTGTGGCGGTCAAGTCGTGGCCTGTCCGTATGTATTAAATTAAATTAATTAATATATTAAATTTATAGACCTCCCTGCATCCCTCCCAAGGGGCCTTCCATGGATCTTTGAACCCCCTTTATCAGGGGTCTCCAAACTTGGCCCTTTGAGGACTTGTGGACCTCAACTCCCAGAATTCCTCAGCCGGTGTGCCTGCCTCAGGAATTCTGGGAACTGAAGTTCACAAGGAGGGGTCTTCAAACTTGGCCCTTGTATGAATTGTGGATTTCAACTCCCAGAATTCCTCAGCCAGCATGCCTGGCTGAGGAATTCTGGGAGTTGAAGTCCACAAGCAGGGGCCTTCAAACTTGGCCCTTTGATGACTTGTGGACTTCAATTCCCAGAATTCCTCAGCCAGCGTGAGGGAACTATGGCCCTTTTATCACTCGTTGACTTCAATTCCCAGAATTCCCCAGCCAGCGTAAGGGAACTATTGCCCTTTTATGACTCGTGGACTTCAATTCCCAGAATTCCCCAGCCAGCGTGAGGGAATTAGGATTCTTTGATGACTTGTGGACTTCAACTCCCAGAATTCCTGGCTGAGGAAGTCCATAAGTCATAAAAGGGACTCCTGCCCTATATTAAGAAGAAGGGAGGGAGGAAGGGAGGGGTATAAAGCAAGAGAGGGAGAATGAAGAAAAACAGAAAAAGAAAGGAATAGGGAAAGCGAGAGAGAGGAAAAAGGAGATTGAAGAAAAAACAGAAAAAGGAAAGAAAGAAAGAAAGAAAGAAAGAAAGAAAGAAAGAAAGAAAGAAAGAAAACCAGAGGGATGGAAGGGGACCCTAGAGGTCTTCTAGTCCAGCCCTCTGCTACAACAAAAGACCCTGTAACATTCTGGACAACTGGCTGTCCAATCTTTGCTTGAAAACCTATATATATATGTGCATACAGTATACCAGTATATATATATATATATACACCTGCCTGGCTGAGGAATTCTGGGAGTTGAAGTCCACAAGTCATCAAAGGGCCAAGTTGGAAGACCCCTGCCCTATATTAACTCACTCCCCCCCCAAAAAAAATGCCTGCCCTGAACTGCAACCAATTGTTGGTGGGACTGAGGGAGGGGGCACCACAATTTCCATTTCACCCCCTGCCCAATTTCAAGCAAGCCCCTTACCCAAATCTCCCAACTCAATGGCTGGCAGTTGGCCTCTTCTGCCTTCACTGCAAGGGGGCTGCTGGGCACGGGGAGTGGTCTCTCGCCACATACAGGAAATGGGGTGGTGGTCTTGAACCCCCCCCCAAAGGAATCTGGGACACTCCTTTGCCAAAACTCAGCAGAGAAACGTGTCCTGACATGTCCAGGACGGGCAACGTTGTGCGCGGAGCAGAGGGAGACGGAAGGAAGAGGGGAGTCTCCGTCGAGACCCCCCCTTGTTCAAAGCCCACCCCTCCTTCTTCAAAGCCCAGCCACTGGGGGGGCAGGTCGGAAACGGAAAAGGGGGGGTGATCATCCCCATCCAGGAATCAGGAAAGCGACCGATCCCCTAAGAAGCGGATCAACACGCTTGAAGACACAGTGACGAAAATTGGGGCGCCAGCTATGTGGTAAGTTAAAATTGGGGGGTTCGGGTACACAGGGTGCCCCCCCCAAAGCTGCAATCCTATGGGGTACAAATTGGGGAGGGGGGAAGCAGAGGGGAAAGGGGAAGACCTTGTCCCAGCTTCTCGCTGCTGCCGACGGTCACTGCAAAATGCCCCCAAGGACGTTTTCACGCGCCCCGTCGTCATGTTTTTTTGGGGGGGGTCTACAGGTGCCTAAAATCCAATTCAGGGGACACTGGTGGTCCTCGGCTTACGACCACAACGAAGCCACGTTGCTCGGGGAGACCTTTGTTGCCAATTTTGGCCCCATCTTACGACTTTTTTTGCCGCCGTCGTTAAACGAATCACGGCAGTTGTTCAGCGAGCCACGCGGTCGTTAAATGAACCTGGCTTCCCCTGGTCAGGTCGCCAAAAGGGGAATCACGTGAGCCCCCCCTCCCCGGGGACCCTGCGGCCGTCATAAAGACGAATCGGTTTGCCCGAGTCTGAATTTTGATCACGTGATCCCTGGGGGATTTGCCGCGACGGTCGCTAAGTGTGAAAAACAGTCGTTAAGTCACTTTTTTCAATGCCGTTGTAACTTCGGTCACTAAAGGAATTGTAAGTTATGGGCTACCTGTATTCGTGATTGGGGGGGGGTCTCCTGGGGATGGCCCCAGCAGCTAGAAAGTGTGGACTAACTCAAAGCAAAATCAGATATATATTTTTTTTAAAAAAATATGATTTATGGGTGGGGGGTCTTTAGTCTTCGGACAAGCAGCTCCCACCCCACAGCCTCAGAAAGGAAAAAGGGGAGGGGGGCTTCCTTGGGGCAGCGGAAGTCAGCTAGTCCTCGACTTACGACGGAGCCGCACATTTTGGCCGTTAAGCAGGACAGTGGTTGGCTTTCGCCCCGTTTTACGGCCTTTCTCGCCGTATCACTGCAGTTGCGAAGTTAGTACAGGCAGTCCTCAAACGTACGCCCGCGATCGCACCCCCAATTTCCGCTACTAAGCGAGACAGAAGTGAGGTCAGGGATGCCCCGCTTTACGACCTTCCTCACTACATTTTTAAGCGAGTCGCTGTGGACACTAAGTGATTAACCCGGTCGTTAAGCGAATCTGGCTTTTCCCCTTGAGTTTGCTTTTCAGAAGGTTGCAAAAGGAGACCACGTCACACACACACACACACACGCACACTGGATGCTGCGACCGTCATAAGTACGAATCAGTTTGCCAAGCGTCTGAATTTTGACCGCGGGGAGGCTGCAATGGTCGCTAAGGGCGAAAAACGGTACTAACAGCCTGTTTTCAGCCCCGTTGTAACTTGGAAACAAACGGTCGTAAAGCGAGGACTACTTGAAATGGGTGTGTGGCTCACAAGAGGCTGAAAGGCAAGGGCCCCGGTGCTCCAGATTCTTATCCTCCCAATCCCAAATCAGTCCCTGACTTACAACCGTCCTTGACCCCGACAGTCGTTAAGTCGGGACATCGATAAGTAGCTTATCAGGACTGCAAGAACCCATTTTGCGGCCGTTGCGAAGCAACCGACCTGGTCATTAAGCAAATCCATTACTCTCCTTGGGCAGCGTGGTTTTTTGTTTGTTGTTTTGCTGGGAATTGGAAGCGAAGGGTCATTTTCAACAAAAATGTTGTTTGACGTTGGGGTTGTGTCATTGTGGGACACAGCAATTAATCAATTAGAACAATTAACCAGTGGAACAACCCACCTCCAGAAGTTTTAAACACTGGAGGTTTTGAAGAAGAGACTGGACAGCCATTTGTCTCAAATGGTGTAGCATTTCCTGCCTGAGCAGGAGGTTGGACTAGATGACCTCCAAGGACCCTTCCAACTTTATTATTATTATCATTATTATTCTGAAATGGTATAGGGTTTCCTGCCTGAGCAGGGGGTTGGACTAGATGACCTCCAAAGTCCCTTCCTATTATTATTATTATTATTATTATTATTATTATTATTATTATTATTATTATTATTCTGAAATGGTATAGGGTTTCCTGCCTGAGCAGGGGGTTGGATTAGATGACCTCCAAGGTCCCTTCGAACTCTATTATTATTATTATCATCATCATCATCATCATCATCATTATTATTATTATTATTATTATTATTATTATTATTATTATTATTATTATTATTATTATTATTCTGAAATGGTATAGGGTTTCCTGCCTGAGCAGGGGGTTGGATTAGATGACCTCCAAGGTCCCTTCGAACTCTATTATTATTATTATCATCATCATTATTATTATTATTATTATTATTATTATTATTATTATTATTATTATTATTATTATTATTATTATTCTCAGATGCCTGTCAGTTGCATCTGAGGGGGGCAGGGGGAGACAGGCAGCAGTCACTGGAACTCGAAACGACCCGTCGTAAGTCAGGGACTACCTTTGCCCGCCAGTCCCTTCTATCCACTTGCAGCACCACGGCAGCGCCCGGCAGGGGGCAGATTTCGCACTCGGAACCCCGCTTCCGAAGAAGCGAGGCGCTTCCAAACCTCCCAATTTTTGTTTTGTTTTTTTTTACAAAAATCAGATCTGAAGACAGCCCCCCCCCCTCCCCACGCACGCACACCCCGGAGAGCCCACCCTGTGCTTTTTTTTAAAGCAAACCAGGATCGGTGGCAAACAGGGATTGCCAGGCAGGAGAGGCGGAATCTAGGTTCCGTTGACCTCACCCGTCCCTAAGGGGCAGGGAGTGGATCGACACGACGGCGGCCGCCGTTTTGACTTTTTTTGACCTAACCCTGGTCCCCGATCGAGACGAGAGGACCCCCTGATTTTTTGGGGGGGGGGAGGGTGGGAAAGGAAAGACCCCCGCCCCCCCAAATTGAACTCATAACCTGGTCCCACTTCGTACGGTGTAAGTGACCGACTTGGCGGTGCCCGACTGCTCGAACTCCAGATTGAAGCCGAATTGTCCCGGATAATCTTCCGTGGGGGGGATCGGGCAGCTCTCCCCAGCCCCATAATCTGGGGGGGCTAAGGGGAGGAACTGGGGGTCCCCCGAGAAGTCGGTTAAGGCCAGGGTGGGGAAGCCTTCTCCCCCTGGATAGCCTTCAGCCAGAGCACCCAACGGAGAGCCGGCCGAGACTGGCGGAGCCGACAAGCCAAAGTTGGTTTGATCCGTGGAGTTGAGGTAGGGGATGGTGGCTTGCTGGGTGGAGTCCATCGACTTCAATTCCTAAAAAAAACATATCAATATATTATAATTAGCCTGATGGGTATATGGCCCCCTCCCAGATGTTATAAAATGAACTTCACCTGTCGGCTTTAGGCTACGGTTTCCCCAACTGCGGATTTTTGACAAGCCGGCCACAGTTCCTGGCATTTCAGTGCCCAAGAAGCCACAAATCATGGCTTAAGTCGACACACGTTCGGGGGAGGGGGCTAGACAAGCCACCTTGTAACCCAGTGGAGTTAGCGTTTGGGCCGGCTTCTGGAGTCAACTCAGGAGAACCAAGGGATGGGATCAATCCGTGTTTTTCAAACTCGGGGTGGACTTCAGACCGGGGAATTCTGGGAATTGAAGTCCACCAAAGTGGCCGAGGATGAACGTCACCACTCACCCAAAACGGGTCGACCATTTCGCACGTCCACATCTGCTCAAACGTCCCTTGGCTGAGAGGCGGGCTCAGGGGCGGATCGGCGTCTTCCTCCACAGCTTGGTCCATGTTGGTTTTCCTTTACAACGGGGAAACTGAGGCGGGAGGAAAGGAAAAAAGAAAAGATTGAAGCCATTTCCATCCCTTTTATCCCCCCATCCAAAGCGGCCGGTTTAGAGTTAGGGTTAGGATATATTTCGATCTGGTGTGTTTCCTTCCTGGGGGAGTGGCAGCTGTGGCAGGACTACGAACCCCAGGATTCCCTGCTCTGCAAGATGGCGGAAGGGAGCCCAAAGAATTCTGGGAACTGCCACAAAACAGTTGACCGGTGGAACCACCTGCCTCCAAAAGCGGTGAATGCTGGACAGCCATTTGTCCGAAACAGTATAGGGTTTCCTGCCTGAGCAGGGGGTTGGACTAGATGACCTCCAAGGTCCCTTCCATCTGTTATTCTGTTATTCTTCCTTCCTTCCTTCCTTCCTCCCTCCCTCCCTCCCTCCCTGCCTCCCTTCTCCAACACTGGAAGTTTTTAAGAAGAGACTGGACAGCCATATGTCTGAAACGGGATAAGGTTTCCTGCCTGAGCAGGGGGTTGGACTAGATGACCTCCAAGGTCCCTTCCAACTTTATTATTATTATTATTAAAGTTTTGGGAGCCCGATTGATTTAATATTTTTTTATCATGTATGAAAGCCAAGTTGCAAAGCCGCTAACAAATATTTTTAAAAAAACCTTACATCTTACTTCAACTTACGACCTAATTTTCCGTCGCTAAGTGAGACAATTGTTGTGACTTTTGCCCTGTTTTACGGTCTTTCCTCCCTCGGTTGCTAAGGGAATCACGGCAGTTGTTGAGATAGTAACCCGGTTGTTAAGTGAACAATAGGTCACAACATGTCCAAAATGGTATATAGGGTTTCCTGCCCAAGCAGGGGGTTGGACTAGATGACCTCCAAGGTCCCTTCCAACTTTATTATTATTATTTGTCCGGAATCCCGGGGACGCTGCAACCGTCGTAAACACGAGTCACAAAAGGAAGATCAGGTGCCCCTCCCCAGGGATGCTGCAGCCGTCGTAAATGCGAGTCAGCTGCCCAGCATCTGAATTTTGATCACGTGAGGGGGGACGCTGCGACGGTCATAAGTGTGAAAAACGGCCACCCCTTTTTCCAGTGCCGTTGTAAACTATGAACGGTCACTAAACAGACTGTCGTAAGTCGAGGACTATCTGAGATAGTCCCCGACTTACGTCCACAGCTGAGCCCAAAATTTCCATTCTTGAGTCAGTCAGTAAGCGGATTTTGTTCCACCTTACAACCCTTCTTGCCACGGCCATTAAACGAATCACTGCCGTTCTTCGCTTAGTAACCCGGTCGTTAAGTGAAGCTGGCTTCCCCATTTGGCTTGGCTGAAGGTCGCAAAAGAAAGATCGCGTGACCCCGGGACGCCGCAACCATCATAAATACGAGTCCGTTGCCGAGCAGTCCGAATTTTGATACACGCGACCTGCAATGGTCGTAAAGCGTGAAAAAGGGCCGTTAAGTCCTTTTTCTCCGTCCTGTTGCAACTTTGGATGGTGACTAAACGAATGGTTGTAAATTGAGGACTATCTTTATAATAAAAACCCCTTAGAAAAGATCTCCATTCTGGTTTACGGCATTTAGGAACGACTGCTCTGTTTGATTGCCATAAACCAGGATGGTCTGTTTAGAGAGAACGCCAAGCTAAACTCTCGCTAGCTAGGTTGTAACTGTTGTAAACTGAGGACTATCTTTATAATAAAAACCCCTTAGAAAAGATCTCCATTCTGGCTTACGGCATTTCGGAAGGACTGCTCTATTTCATTGCCATAAACCAGGATGGTCCGTTTAGAGAGAACGCCAAGCTAAACTCTCGCTAGCTAGGTTGTAGTGTAAATCCGGGCCTAAATTCCACTTTCTCTCGGGAATTTCACCCCCTCCTTTGAGGTTTTTCCATTCCTCGCTTTCGTCCTGATGAGTAACAACAAATCAAAGCTTGAGCAACGCAATTGGCTCAAAAAAAAAAAAAAATTGAAAGATTTGCGGAAAATGATGGGCGGATTGTACGATGCAACCAGGATTATTAATCTAAAATAAATATGTGCCGGAGATCAACGCTGATACTCAGAAAGCAGAGGGAATACAGCTTCATTTAAGCGACCGAAGTTACAGCATTACAATCATTTTCCACGTGACCCAAATTCGGGCACTCGGCTCGTACTTATGACGGTCGCCGTGTCCCGGAGGGGTGTGTGTCACGTGATTCCCCCTTTTTGTGATCTTCTGACAAGCAAAATCAACAGGGAAAAAATAAAACGACAATTTTTTTTGGCTTCGTTGCAAACGATAAACAAGTCCCGAAAAAGCCGAGGAAGCAGTTCCTTGCATTATTTTTTAAAAAAACCTTAAAAAAAAGAAAAAAGATTCAAAAAGTTAATTTTATAGAAAACGTGACGATTCTGCCCGGTTTAATACAGGAAGTGAGAGTTTGGCTATCTTGAAAACGGATGAAAAGTTTCTTGAGTGCACCAGGAAATTGGCAGCAAATTAAGTAGAGAGCAAAGTCAAATAAAAATTAGGGCAAAAATCAACAAGGGAGGGGAAAAAAAATCCATTGAGGTTGATTTGGCATTAAGCCATCCGAATTAATCTTTGGACTGCAGGCGGTGTTTAAAAAAACAAAAAAGGGAAAAAGACATCCAAAAGGGGCGTTTTATTGGCTTTTTTAAACATATCCTGCCTGGATACCTGGCACGTCCTATTGGTATGTATTAAATTAACTATTTTGCTTTATTTTATTGTTATTTTTTTTACACTGTGCCTTTAATTTCGTTGCTTGCTTTTTAGCAGTTTGCATAACCTCGGTGTACAGAATCGTGGTTTTTAGGGCAGGGGTCTTCCAACTTGGCCCTTTGATGAGTTGTGGACTTCAACTCCCAGAATTCCTCAGCCAGCGTGCCCGGCTGAGGAATTCTGGGAGTTGAAATCCACAATCAGGGGTCTTCAAACTTGGCCCTTTGATGACTTGTGGACTTCAACTCCCAGAATTCCTCAGCCGGAGTGCCTGGCTGGGGAATTCTGGGAGTTGAAGTCCACTTGTCTTAAAAGGGGCCAAGCTTGTGAAAAAGATTGTCTTAGACTTCAAGAAGCTTCAGACTCTGCATATTCCCAATTTTGCTGCATCCAATAATACCCCCCTCTATATAGGACATTTTCTTTGGAGCTGGCCCCGCAGTGCCTGAAGGCAGGACAAGAAGCAACGGATGGAAACTAATCAAGGAGAGAAGCAACCTGGAATTAAGGAGAAACTTCCTGACAGTTAGAACGATTAACCAGTGGAACAACCTGCCTCCAGAAGAGGTGAATGCTCCAACACTGGAAGTTGCTAAGAAGAGACTGGACAGCCACTTGTCTGAAATGGTATAGGCTTTCCTGCCTGAGCAGGGGGTTGGACTAGATGACCTCCAAGGTTCCTTCCAACTTTATTATTATTCTTATTCTTATTCTTATTATTCTTAATAATAATAATAATAATAATTATTATTATTATTATTATTATTATTATTATTATTATTATTATTATTATTATTATTATTATTATTATTATTATTATTTATCCATTGAATCCCATTTTGCACTGATGGCATTACTTAGTTTGGTCACGAGAGGTCTGCAAGAAAACCACGAAAGCTCAGCCAGCACAGGGGACCCCCCCTCCCCAATCCTATTTTACTAGTCTTGCAGAAAATGCACCCCTTTGAAGCCCCCAACTAATTTTGCAAAACAGGCAATCCATTGCTTTTTTTTTGTTTTTTACTTTTCTTTTAGGAAACGGAAATGAGTCCCCCCCCCCTCAAACAAGCCTCCCGGAAACAGCCATCGTCCTGGCGCCGGCTCGATTAGCAAATTTTGCAAGAATCAAAAAAAAGATTAATCGTCTTTCTTTGGCATCTTTTCTGCAGAAAGGGGAGGAGGAGGAGGAGAAGGGCAGCGAGGCTATACCATTGCGTAAAGAGGGGAAGGGAAATGATTTAAAGCCCTCCCCCGGGCTTAATTCGCTCAGAAATATTTTTTTTTTCATCTTAAATATGATGTGTCTCGCTCTGTACGCGCAAAAAAAATCACGCACACCCTGATTTTAGGATGCCCAAGTTTTCCCCCCCCCTCCGCTCCCTTCTTTTGGTTCCTTCCCACCGCAGCCAACAACGGAGCGGACTGTACCATTCAGAGGATATTTCCGACGACGGGGGGGGGGAAGCGAGAGAAAAAGCGAAGCCGATTCCCCCGGGAAGATTTAAGCCAGCGCTGGGCTTGCACCGGTTCTACTTCGGTTTAAAACCAGAGTGTCTGCTCCGGTTTAACCGCACGACCAACATCCATCGCAAGATCTCCCACTCCCAAAGTCCAGGAAGCACTTTAAATAAACTCTCTAAAAGGGGGGGAGGCAGAGACCCTTCGCTGCCATCCTGCAGCAGCCCCTCCCTCTAATTTACCCCCCCTCCTTGCATCTTCTCCCCTCCCTCTTATTTATCCCCTCCTTGCATCTTCCCCCTTTCAACCCTCCCTCTTATTTATCCCCCCCTCCTCCTTGCATTCTCCCCCCCCCCACCTTTCAAACTCTCTACAATTCCAACAAGTGAAACTATTGGGGAGGGGGTCTTATTAGCAAAGATTCAGTAACCTGCCGGAGAAGAGGCGGAGGAAGCAGGAAAGATCAACCGAGCAGCATTGACGTCTTCTCTTCACACCCCCCCCACCGCCCCCAGCCGTGGGGCAAAGGGGAAGGGGCGTCCGTGGCGTCAGGAGGGCTGGGGAGGGGGGGGGCAACTGTTGCAGCCAGGCTGGGATTTTCTGCCCTCCTTCCCACCCCCTTTCTTTGTTGTTGTTGTTAGTTGCGAAGTCGTGTCCGACCCATCGCGACCCCCTCCCCT
>NW_015390390.1:38142-39670 GCF_001527695.2 Protobothrops mucrosquamatus | reverse complement strand
CAACAGATAATTGGTTAAAAAAAGCAAACAGAGCAGGAGTTAAACAAGACATTCATCGGTAAAACAAACAGACCATGATCCCTGGAAGTTCTTACAAACGGTTGCCTTCAGCAACCAGCACCGCCCACACTTCCTCTTTTTATACAGCAGTTCCAAGGCGTTGCCTCTCAGTGCCTTCTCCGTTTTCTCTGGAGTTGTCTCATTGACTGCTGATTTACTTTTGCTAATTGCCTGCGTGCGCGAGCATCAATTAGCAAGTCCATCAGGTGTGAGTCATCCGAGTCTGACTCAGTCCCCTCACACAGCTGAGCTTCATCAGGAACATGACTGGAGGGCCAAGGCTCTTCATCAAGCAGTGAGTACTGTAATTCATCAGAGCCTCCCTCTGACCCTGATGGCCCTTCAAATGCCTCCTCCACCTCCTCCTCAGATTCCTCAGACTCAGCTGTTGGGAACACAGGCTGGCACGGAATCACGACAGTGGAAGAGGGGGCCTGATCACCCCCCTGGGTCCGGGATCGGTTTATCCTAACGAGGCCCAAGAGTTGTGTGGGTGGTTAAGCCATTGCAGTTCCTGTTGGTGACCGTTGAAATGTCCGGCATCGCAGGTCAGTGGCAGTGTCTTAGAAAATGGGTGGTGGAGGAAGTGTCCCTCGGACACCTCTTCAGTGTATGTTGAGGAATTTTAAGAAAGGTTTTAGTGGAGATTATGGAGACCCCAAGGCCAATCCAGGTGACTTAAAAAAAATTCTGGGAGATGTTCCCTAAATGGAAGGGATATTGAACATCAATTCCTATACATGCCTGAGTGTCCCATTCCTTTGTTGGGTCGAGACATATTATGCAAAATGGGGGCAACTTTGTCGTTTGAAGAAGACGAAATGGCACTAGTAATGAAGCATCCTCCAGATGAGATGTGGCGAATAATGGTAGCCCAAGAGGTTCGAGTCCTCGATACTTGGCAGGAGTTTGATGTGCCCCGCTTATGGGCAGAAGATAATCCGCCAGGATATGCAGCTCACCATACACCACTAGTCATACAAGTGAAGCCTCTGGCAGTGCCTATTAGTCTCCAGCAGAGAAATTATCCTCGTCCCATTGCACAAGCAATTCAAGACCATATTACCAAATACTTAAAGGCAGACATTTTAACAACTATTCAATCTCCTTGGAACACCCCACTCTTACCCATCCCAAAGCCTGATGGCTCATTTCGCCCAGCCCAAGATTTATCAGGCTACAATTACTGTACACGCTGTTGTGCCTAACCCATATACCCTCCTGAGCTTGATTCCAGCATCAGCTGTTTGGTTCTCTGTGGTTGACCATCGGCTGATGTTATGTAATGCCAGGTCCGTGGTCAATAAGGCCCCCCTCATACAAGACCTTATTTTAGAGGGGGGTGCGGACCTGGCAGGTATTACTGAGACCTGGCTGGGCGTAGAAGGAGGAGTACCTCTGGTAGACATCTGCCCGCCGGGTTTTCAGGCATTTCATCGGCCGAGGACCCGGGGTAGGGGCGGGGGGG
>NW_015390390.1:19042-35428 GCF_001527695.2 Protobothrops mucrosquamatus | reverse complement strand
GACCTAGGGAGGATTTTACTTAGGGATGATTTTAAGAATAATTTTAATAGGAAATACAGCTTCTAATATTTGGTTTTTAATTTGGTTTTATAGGGGTTTATATTTTTTGTATTTTGTATCTGTACTTGTTTTAATATGCTGTGCACCGCCCTGAGTCCTGCGGGAGAAGGGCGGTATATAAATTAAATTATTATTATTAAATTATTATTATTATTATTATTAAAAGATGCTTTCTTTACCATTCCAATACATAAGGACAGTCAGAAACTGTTTGCTTTTGAGTGGGAAGATCCAGTAACAGGCCAGAGAAGACAATACGCTTGGACCAGACTTCCTCAGGGATTTAAAAATTCACCCACTCTTTTTGGCAACGCCCTGGCCTCAGACTTAGATTTCCAGCCATGTGAGGAAGGAGATGTACTTCTCCAATATGTTGATGATGTGTTAATAACTGGACAAAGGAAACTTATTGGGACAATACCAACCAACTACTTCATCTGTTGATGGACAAAGGATACCGTGCCTCAAGGAAGAAAGCCCAATTAGTGAAACCCCAGGTTAAATACTTGGGTTATACTATAAGTCAGGGTCAGAGAGCTATAGGGCATGAGAGAAAGGAAGCTGTCTGCCGAATTGCAGAGCCAAATAATAGGAGAGAATTACGGGGTTTTTTAGGAGCAGCAGGTTATTGTAGGATATGGATACCGAATTTTGCCCTGCTAGCCAAACCACTCTATGAGTCCACAAAGGGGGGAGAAAGGGAGCCCTTTGTTTGGATGAGTGAACAGAAACAGGCTTTTGAGGCTTTAAAATTGGCATTATCTCAAGCGCCTGTTATGGGACTTCCCAACCTCGAAAAACCTTTCAATTTGTATGTGGACTCAAAGCATAATTTGGCTCTTGGCATCCTGACTCAAGAAAAAGGAAGTTGGCAACAACCCATAGCTTATCTGTCAAAACTACTGGATGGAATATCTAAGGGATGGCCACATTGTCTTTAAATTCTGGCAGCCACAGCTCTCCTGATAGAGGAATCTAATAAATTGACTTTTGGACAGCCAACCACAATATATACCAGTCATGCAATTCGTGGAATTTTGGAAACAAAGAGACATTTATGGATAACTAACTCCAGAATTTATAAGTATCAAGCTCTCCTCATTCAAAACCCTCAAGTGACATTAAAGCAGACCAATGGCCTAAACCCGGCCACCCTATTGCCTATACCAGGTCCTAAAATTGAACATAACTGTATGCAAGCAATAGAAAGTCAATTCTCATGCAGGCCTGATTTAACTGATGTGCCACTGAAAACGGTGGACTATAATTGGTTTACTGATGGGTCAAGTTTTATTGCAACAGGAGAACGATATGTGGGCTATGCAGTAGTCTCACTTATTTTTTTAATAAATTTTTTTAATTTTTATAATTAAACAATAAGTATAACACAAACACACACACACACAAAAAAAACAATCCAACTCAATACGTTATCGAAACGCTCGGCAGCCCCCGCCCTGCCTCCACCCTCATCCACTTGCCTTTCCTTCCTACCTCTAGCCCACAACCTCTCCTCCTTCCTCCTTCCCACTTCTACATCCCCCCTCTTCCTGACCACCTCTTCGAGTGCAAGTTGGGGTACCAGCCGAGCATTTCCTCTTATCAATACAATTATTATTAACATATAAATACATCATTATTTTTTTTAATACCCCTAATCCCCTTCCCCCCCGAGCTTCCCGGAACCAAATACAGGTCTAAAACAGATCATTCCAAATCTAAATTACAGTTTAACTAAACAAATATAATACTATCAGTATATACCTACTTTAACTCTAATAAGGCAATTAAATTAATTAAGATTAATTAAAAACCAATATATCTACTCAAAAACTATATAACATTTAATCACTCCATACATCTAATATAATCTATCCACCTTCAACATTTAAACTTTACATAATTTTTCCTTACATTTTACACTTAAAGTTTCCCTTCACTTTCTTCCCTCTCCAGTCTATACTTTCCATAAAATCTTAAGTCAATACCTCCTGCTTCACAGCTGGAAAAATAAAATAAAATCCCACTCTTAATTTTTTTACCTCTTTCAGAGAAAAAAAAAAAAAGAACAAAAAGCTCTTTACAAACATATAATAAACTAATTTGTTCCATTTCCATAATAAAGTCTCATTTCCAGCATTTATCCATCTTTTGGCTTACAAACCTTGCTAAGCATTCCTTGCACATCTGTGGCTGCAGCCCTCTTTGGCCTCGCTCCTCCCATTGGCTCCGAAGGCTGTGGATATGTTATAGAAACTGTTTCTTTTTGTTGCTCTCTCTCTTTACGCCTATAAGCAGCACGGGTCATCCTTTGCTCCTTTTGAGGATCTACCGATAATGACATAGCCCCAGGCAATTCCACAACAGGTTGCTCCATCAGATCTTCCTGTGCTTTAGATGTCGATGATGGTGACATATCAGCTTTCAGGACCGACATATAATCTATGTCTGGTCCCTGCAAAATTTCTGATAAAAAAGCTGTATAATTTCATTATGATGTATTCTTGTAGTAAAATAAACAACCACATCTCTAGGTAGATTTCTTTGACGTGCAACCCAGGAGTTCACTCTAAAAAAAATTTCTATTTCTCCACAAATCACCTCTGGATTGCAATTCAATACCAGGGCCAAAGCTGTCACAACTTCCTCTTTAAGTTTCTCTTGTGGGTCCTCTGCAAGACCCCTGATTCTCAGAGCAAATTCCAATTGTTTATATTGCATCATTAGAATATCATTTTGAAAAGTTTCCACTCCTTCCTCTACCTTTTCAAGTCTATCCTCCGTTCCCTCCATTTTCTCCACTAATTCATCCACTCGTCCCTCTATCCGATCAATATGAACTGCAAGTCCATGAAAAATATGTGATAAATTTTCACAAAGTTCCTGATTTTTCTTATCCAAAAGTTCTTCTGTTTGTTTCAAAGTCTGCAATGAGGACTTGGCTAAAGCCTCTTGTAAATCTTTAAGTGAAATGGAGGGAGGTGTTGGTGGAGGAGATCTAGGTTTTTGTTGTTGAGTTTGCACCACAGGAGAAGAAATAGCTGTTTTAGACAACGCAGGAACAGTACGTTTTGAAGCCATTCTGCAAAATTATTTTTTTTAAATCACAGCAAGTATAAACTTAAAAAGCTTGACTTTAAATAAAAAAAATAAATAAAATCCTTTAAAGTACATCCACAACCGGAAAGAAAGTGAAAGTTTTCCTTTTGTTAAAAAGAAAGGAATGCTTCCGCGGCCATTTTCTTGTCACTTTCACTTATAGCAAGTAAAAAATCCCAATAAAGTCTTCGAGTTAAAGTCATTTTTTAACTAAAATAAAAATTCCCTGTCAGGTTCCGTCTGTTTCAAAAGTTACTCACAAGCAGATACAATGTAACAGCAGTGGCGGCGACATCTGGCTTCGCTCCGAGGAACGAAGACACACCAAGCTGCGGAGAAGAGGTCAGGACTCCAGGGGAGTTCTCACCTACATCCCCCCAGCATCGCTCCAGGGGGGACTAGGGAACTCAACCCTTATCCCAACCAAACTCACTTTCTCCCCTTCGCCTGGGGAGAAAGTTCCGAGCCGCAAAACAGCTGCTCCGCGCTGTTTTGACGGCTTTGACGCAGTCCCGGGCTGGAGGCTAAAGAAAAAGCCTCCTTCGGCGGCGCCTCGCCACAGGAAGCTCCCTGCAGTAGTCTCACTTGATAAAGTCATAGAAAGTGGGCCACTCCCAAAAGGCACAAGTGCTCAAGCAGCAGAACTGTGGGCTCTCATAAGGACACTGGAGAGAGCAAGGGATGAAAGTATAAACATTTGGACTGATTCTAAATATGCATTCCTCACATTACATGTACATACTGCGGTCTATAGAGTGAGAGGATGAACCGGACTATAAAGGAAAAGGTGACAAAGGTGTGCCTTGAAACTCATCTTAAGTGGGTGGATGCATTGCCACTAGCACTTTGGTCTGTGAGGTACACCCCTCGAAAAGGAATTAGGCTATCTCCTTTTGAAATGATGTTTGGAAGACCCCCTGTCATAAGTACTAGTTTGAAAAATCATATAGGGGACTTAAGCCAAATAGGGACTTCATGGGTAAGTCAAATGGTGGGAGAGTTAAACAAGCAAATATAAGAAATCCAACAATATTGTGTGTCCCTCAGTCCACCATTTTTGAGTACCCCCAGTCATAATATTCAAGTGGGAGACAAAGTATGGGTAAAACACTGGAAAGGGGAAAACTTGAAACCTAGATGGAAGGGCCCGTATACTGTGGTCATGTGTTATCCACGTGCAGTAAAGGTGTTAGAATCCAAGTCTTGGATTCACTGGACTCGAGTTAAGCCTGCAGCTGATGAATATTGGGAGGCAGAGCAGGACAAGGCCTGTCCTTTAGTGGTGCACTTAAAGAAGCGCCCCCCTATAACTGCCCTACCAGCAACGGGCAGGCATCATACGGGGCAGAAGAGGCCTTACTCGTGTCACCCCGGAAGCTGACTGTCTACGTACGGCTGAAGACAAGAACGAGGAAAACAGTTGTTAATGTGTTAATAGTGGACTGTGTGGTGTAGGTTGGATCTATTTCAAGGGATGATAGTCCGACAATACGTAGCCATAGGTGCAGTGCGTCTGGCCTTAGTGAGTCTGATCACCCTAGTTGTGACCTGCTGTATTGGACACCTTTCCTTCTGGAATCGCCCCAATCCCAAAGAAACAGGTGTTGCACCTAAAAGCATTGACTGTGACCAAGCACAGTGTATATCTCCTGGAGACACTTATGTTTAAAGAACCCTGGGAGTGGGTCCTCTGTAGTATAATAGGAGTCTTGGGAGTGTGGGCATTATATTTAGCAAATAAGACTCGGCTGTGTGGCTCACCCAAGGCTGATCCTGTCCTTTCCCAAATCACCCCTAATCCCATCCATCTCCCGGATGTGGTAATTTCATAATTGTAATTGTTTCCCTTGTTGTGGCTGTGAGTGTGAAACTGAGTGGGACATTGGATTTACATTGACTCATTTTGGATTGTCAAACATGAATTTTCTATGGCTTTGGTTACTATTTGCAAGTGGCCTGGTGGGTGATAAGGCCCTGGACCGTAGTCCCAAATGTTGTGAGAATGGCCAATTAACTCCTCCCACGCTTGAAGGCTCTGGGGACATTAAGGATTTCAAAGAGCGAGGCAAAATCAGGGCCCAGGGTTTGGGGTCCTTGGAGAAACTAGATGAAGAAGGACTCGAGCAAGTCCACTCCCGCCGTCGCCGTCTTATTTCCCGGTGGAGACACCCCAAGCCAACCCTGGCTCCTAAGCCTAAGTGTGCTACCCCTAAGTTAAAACATGGGTTGTGTCAAAGAAAGGACATCATCAAGACAGGAGGACCTCTGCGACAATTGAGAGAAGGGAAATATATACTGAAAATACTGGAACTAGGTCAGGCTTTGATTAACCAATCTGACCCTAATTTAGGCCAAAGATGCTGGATGTGTTTGTCTGCATCCCCATTAGCCTATCATGCAGTCCCAGTTTCACCAGACCTCTGGGCAAAGACTAGTGCCACCCTAGCTTTTGATAGGGGTGGCAGGTGGGGAATCCTCACAAGAGAGGCAAAATTACATGGTGATTTCTATAGTACATTAGACAAGTTGGGGGTTAGCCATCTTCCCATCGTTGGCCCCGTAGCTGTTGGAGTGGACCTCCTAGGGCCACCTACCTTATGTGTCAAAAGGAGTCAGGACCCTCGGGAGGGCACTTCAGTGGGATCAGAAACAGGAGAGCACTGGCAAAACTGTCAAATAGAATTAGCCATGAGCCCTCGACGTAGACTTATGGATGTGAAACTAACTCGCAGCATTTCTCCTTCTGCACACCACTTCTTCCTAAAGAAGGTCACCTTCTCGACTCCGCCACAACTAAGCTTTACAAAATGGGCAGGAAATGCTACCTTGATAAAGTGCCCAAGCCAATTTGAACCACCCAGATTCTCACTTTGGCTCTATAGTAAGCCCATGAAGGGTTTCTGTATTCCATTTCCCTTTGGAAATGAAAGCTCCCGTTATCTCCTTGAAGGCCCCTATATCAGGGATGAACAAAGAAACCCTCGTCAAAAATCTCCACTACAGCCGTTAACTGGAATGTTTATGGCTGGCACCTTGGGGGTCTGGAGTAATGAGAACGGTCATCGATTTCATGCCTTTTCCATGAACATGGCAGTGTGCTTAGAAGAGAATGGGGTATTTTTCTTATGTGGGGAAAAGGCGTATATATGTTTACCTACCAACTGGACTGGGACGTGTACTCTGGTTCACCTCATCCCAAAGATGGGTGTTGTTAATGGGGAACAAGCCCTCCCTGTTCCTCTCATGGGACATACAAGAGTTCCCCTAGTTATTAGCCATCCTAGGGATGGGCACTGCAGTTGGAACAGGTGTAGGTAGTTTAGCCCATTCTACAATACAGTTTAAACAACTTTCTGAGGAATTTCAACAAAGCCTAAGCCAGATTGCTGGGATCCTGGTAGAAGTCCAAGATCAGATAGACTCTTTGGCAGCAGTAGTCTTACAACACCACCATGCTCTAGACCTCTTGACAGCTGAGAAAGGAGGTTTGTGTCTGAGAAGGGCCGTTGTCTTACCTGAACGCCTTTTCTCAGCATGATGATGGATAATCCACATGATTGGGTTTCCTGAAGTCCCTTGTACCCAATAAGACTAAGTCTGAGAGATAGCCACGCCTCTTGCCTGGTCGCACATGCCCAGTTCCGACGGAGGCGAAGCAACAGACAAAGCCAGACGTGTTGGTCTCCAGACTCCTGCCACCGTGCCCATTAAGCCATGAAAAGAAAAAGGGGGCGGGGGTGGATTATCCATCATCATGCTGAGAAAAGGCGTTCAGGTAAGACAACGCCCCTTCTCCAGCATGAGGGATGGATAATCCCCATGATTGGGACATACCAAAGATCGCCTGTCCCTAGGGAGGGTTAATAGACGGGGCACGTGATGCAGGAGATGATACTACCCTCTGCAATACTCGACGGCCAAAGGCAGCGTCAGCAGAAGCAAAACTATCGATCTTATAATGACGGATAAATGGCGAAGGGGACGACCAGGTCGCCGCCCGACAGATGTCACCAATGGGCGCCTGAGTAGCCCAGGCTGCAGAAGTGGCCGCGCTACGAGTAGAGTGAGCTGTGATACGTGACGGTACAGCCAATGATTGTGATTGGTATGCTCTAGCAATACAAGCCTTAATCCACCTGACGATGGTGGTAGAAGAGATCTTGAGACCCATTGAGGTCGGAGCGAATGCCAAGAAAAGGGCCTCTGACCTACGGAAAGAAGCGGTTCTCTTAATATAAATGTGAAGTGCCCTGCGAACATCTAAAGTGTGCCATTTGCGGTCCAAGTCACTAGATGGACGAGGACAGAAACTTGGCAACACCACTTCTTGTGACCGGTGGAACAAGGAGTTCACCTTAGGAACAAACGTGGGATCCAAACGTAAGATCACACAATCAGGGCGAAATAAGCAAAGATCCTCCCTCACTGAAAGGGCTGCCAATTCGGATATGCGCCTGGCAGAGGTCACTGCCACCAGAAAGGCCACTTTCATGGATAAAAGATTGAGATCACATGAACGAAGAGGTTCGAAAGGCGACCCGGTAAGGGCCTGCAAAACCTTTGACAAATCCCAGGAGGGATACCGAT
Organism: Protobothrops mucrosquamatus; assembly: GCF_001527695.2. NCBI lineage: Eukaryota > Metazoa > Chordata > Lepidosauria > Squamata > Viperidae > Protobothrops > Protobothrops mucrosquamatus. Next base: position 27,682 of record NW_015390390.1, on the reverse strand, counting down.
GAACCCTTGGGGGCTTGATATTAACTGCTCCCTTAAGGAAAGAACGGATCATCGGATGGTGAGCAAGGGAGGAAGCGTCGTCGCAGGAAAGAACCGTGGCTAAGGCCGCCACCTGTCTCCTGAGAGTACTAGGAGACAGCCCTTTATCCATCCCATCAAGCAAAAACTGTAGAACCTGAGGAACAGTGAGATGATAACTGGACATGATGACTAGACATCCAAGATGTAAACCTCCTCCAAGTAGAGTCATAAACTCTATTCGTTGAGGGGCGTCTAGAAGCCTGGATGATATCAATGACCCTCGGAGGATAATCCTCCTCAGTCAAACGTCTCCGCTCAATCGCCATACGGTTAATTGTAGCCATTGAGGATCGGGATGGCGAAGCGCCCCTTGAGTGAGTACTATCCGGTCTGGGGGTATCTGCCACGGAGTGGATACTGATAGGCTCATGAGATCGGCGAACCAAGGGCGCCTTGGCCAATGAGGGACTATGAGAACGACCTCTGCCCTCTCTCGTAGAATCTTGCGGATGACAGCCGGAAGTATGGGAAGCGGAGGAAAGGCGTAAAGAAGGCCCCGGGGCCACGGGATGCGCAGGGCGTCCACCCCCTCCGTCCCTGGAGACTGAAAACGGGAGAAAAACCTTGGAAGTTGGGAGTTCTTCGCCGAGGCGAACAAGTCTAGGACTGGGTGTCCTACCCTGCGAGATATGGCTAAGAACAGTTCTGGATCCAGTCGCCACTCTGAATGATCCACCGTCGCTCTGCTGAGAGCGTCTACCTGCTGGTTGACCTCCCCCGAGATGTGATCCGCCTTTATCGATGACAGATTGGCCTCTGCCCAAGAGCAGAGCAGTCTGGCCTCTGCCATCAGAGAGCTCGATCTGGTGCCCCCTTGACGGTTCACATGAGCTTTGGCCGCAATGTTGTCCGTGAGGACAAGGACGTGCTGGCCTCTCACCTCGTGCCTGAAGTGACACAACGCCAGATGAATTGCCCTGAGTTCCAGCCAATTTATATTGTGCGACAGATCTTCCTTGGACCATCTCCCCTGGGCAATTTGAGACTGGAGGTGAGCCCCCCAGGCGAAAAGACTGGCGTCCGTGGTGAGCACTATCCTTGACTGTTCTCTGAATTTCGAGCCTTTGTTGATGGCTCGAGAACGCCACCAGTGGAGTGACCGTGCTACTAGAGGAGTCAACCGCACTAATTTGTTGGAGGATGTTAACTTCCTCCTCTGAAAAGGAAGGAGGAACCATTGCAGGGCTCTTGAATGAAGTCTGGACCAGGGTACGATGGCAATGCAAGAGATCATCTTGCCTAAGAGTTGGGAGAGAGTGAGGAGCGAGACTGACCTGGTGCGTTGCACCAGGCGGACAAGGGCCCTGAGACTGGCTATGCGGTCCGGTGAAAGATAGATCATGCATTGAGTCGTATCTATTACTGCTCCGAGATGAAGAAGCCGTGTGGATGGAATCAGCTGTCTTTTGGGGAAATTCACCAAGAATCCATGATCCTGGAGTACCTGTATTGTGCGGGCCACCTCTGACCGCGCAGCCTGGACCGACCCTGATTGTATGAGGATGTCGTCCAGATAACACTGGATCCGAATGGATTCCAGTCTGAGGTGAGCTGCCAGGACAGACAGGATCTTTGTGAATACCCTCGGGGCGGATGAAAGGCCAAACGGAAGTGCTCTGTATTGATAATGATAAGATCCGTAGCAGAATCTAAGAAATCTGCGATGTGGTTGAAAAATTGGAATGTGAAGATACGCCTCCTTGAGGTCGATGGATGTGAGGAGGTCGTTCTTCCTTATGCTGGCCAGAATGGAATGCAGTGTTTGCATTTTGAATTTTTTGTATATCAGATAAGAGTTTAAGCGTTTTAGGTCCAGAATGGCCCTCCATCCTCCCGAGGCCTTTGGAACTATGAAGAGGATTGAATAAAACCCTTGTCCCCATTGATCGGGAGGGACCGGTTCTATTGCTCTTATTGTGAGAAGATGGGTAATGGCCTCCTTCATAAGAGCCCGTTTTGACGGGTTTGAAGGCGTTGGGCAAGAGATGAAGCGGTTTGCCGGTCTTGTCAAGAATTCTGAGGTTAGACCCTGAAGAACTGTAGACAAAACCCAGGCGTCTGTAGTAGTGTCCTCCCAACTCCGAGAGAACAGGGAGAGGCGACCACCTATGGGGGGGTCCCTCCCCGGAGTCACTTATTCCTCCAATAGGGACGGACCCCCGCTCCTCGAAAGGGCCGCTTAGGCTGCTGTTGTTGCCTGGGCTTGTTTCCAAAACGTTCTGCCTGCCAGTCCGATTTCGGGGTAAAGGAACGTGCTGGTTGAGACCAGGTGGAGCCCTGGGTATTGCCCCTGAATCCCTGACGGCGATAAAAAGGGGTAGGCTTTCTATCTGCTCGCCTGCCTTGGTGAGCCAGTACCTTTTTCTTGTCCTTATTCTCTATCAAGTATGGCTCCAGGGCTTCTCCAAACAATTTTCCACCAGAGTAAGGAGCGTTGGACAAACGACCCTTAGATTTCAAATCCGCCTTCCATTGCTTTAGCCAAAGTAGGCGCCTGGCAGAGATATTAGCTGCTATTGCTCTGGCTGAAAAACGGGCGGCATGTAGCGTAGCATCTGCTGTGTACTCAACAGCTGCTAACAATTTTCCCAATGTTTGATGGGCGTGAACTTGATCCTGTGGAATCAAATCCTGAAGCTCCTGGAGCCAAGTGATAGAGGAATGAGAGAAGAAAGAGGCCGACGTGGACGCCTTTACCGCCCACCCTGATGCCTGATGTGCTCTCCTTAGGGAGTACTCCGATTTTCTGTCCTCTGGCTTTAGTGCCTCCGCCATATCCCCAGCGATAGTGGTTTTGGAAAAGATAGGAGGGATGCATCAACGGAGGGAAACTCCAAGAGGTTGGTTAGGGATGGTGCCACGCTGAACAGCTTCTTGTCAGAGGACCCAGGTGCCGGGGAGAGACCCAGATTATTCCACTGCTTTTTTACCGTATTGGTAAAAATGGGGGGACAGGGAATGTGTTTTTGAGTTATCGTGGGTTCAGCGAACAAAGGATTTGCAGTTTGGTGGAAGGGATAGGTTCTGGGTCAGGCTCTGGCGCTATCTGGGATGTAGCCGTGGCCTTGGTTAGAATAGTCTTGAACAGGGCGGGATCAAAGAGCCCCACAAAAGGAGATGACTCTTGAGGATCATCTTCATCCTCTGATAAGGCTGCTCCCCGTGATTCCTCAATGTCAGAATAAGAGTCTCCGCTCTGTGAGGAATGGTCAGAAGGTATGGAACAAACGTAATCCGGAGTGGTGGATTTACGTTGGGAAGGTGTAGAGTGTTGAGATTTCTGTAGAGATGAAAGACAGTCTAAAACCTGCGTGAGCATAGATTGCAATTGTTCCGGTGCAAGCGTCTGTGACTGCTCGGTATGGAGACCGGCGGCCGTGGGCGTGAACGTAGCCGATGGAGCAGGGTGAGGGGTAATTTGAGGAGCCCCCCATGACGGATTTGGATTGGACGTCATGGGACTAACCGTTAGAGATTGAGAACCACCCTCCGGAGACAATGGCCTGTGTACCTGTGCAATTGTAGTTACCTGGGGGCTGAACGGAGAAGTCCCAGGAGGTTCAGGAACAACCGGTACCTGTTGTGGTGAAACTGCCTTTTGAGCCCTGGATATCTGCCTCTCTAGGGCCTGATGTCTCCTGGCAGCCTCCTTTTCAGCCCTTTTGGATGGAGCTTTACTGGATAAAGCTTTTGCTCTGGCCTTGAGCTTGCCGGCTACCTCAGCCTTTGGCGATTTGCGCCTCCTTTTAGCTGGAGGGCTGGTTGGCGCCAGAACCAGGTCAGGCTGTGTATCTTCCACCATTGCTCGTGTATCCTATAGTTAAAGACTGAAAAAGGGTAGCAAGAAAACAGTCTTGAATGAACCAGGAAGAAAACCTGTGGAACACCCCTTTTAACTTTGTCAGAGGTATTGTGACCTGAAAACCCCTCAGCACAAGTCTGAAGATGGGTTGTAGCAGGTAATGAGAACAAAAGGACTGGAAAACCAGTATGGACTCCTTGCTAGAAACCTGAATCCCTTCAGCGCAAGTCTGAGGGTGGGATAACCAGGTAACAAAGGCTGGACAGAACCAGAAACGGCCCACCTGCCAAGGAGTGTCAGCCTATATCCCTTCAGCACAAGACTGAGGGTGGGATGTATCAGGCTGATGAAGGCTGGAAGATTAACCTGGTGACCTATGAATAGGTTAGGCCTGAGACCCTTCAGAACAAGTCTGAGGGTGGGTCAGAAAAAGGCTAGGAGCTGAGGCCCAATAAGGAAAATCAGAACTGGTAAGACCAGGATATAGCCCCTTGGAAAAACACTGTGTGGCACAGTATGTTATAATTAGGACCTAGTAAAGAGTAGGCAAGGGGAGACCAACTCCCAATGAGAACAAGTGAATACGCTATTGAAAATAAACTCTATATATTGCCAGAGGCAATGTCAAGGATAAGTGGCTGGGAACAACGGTGGATATTGAAATCCCTATTTCTGCTTTCCAGAAAAAAAGGGGGAAACTGAAACCAGCCACTGGCAGCACCAGAATTCTTATTTTGATTTGAAAACTCCCCTATTATTAATAACGAAAGGAGTTGGGCAAGTAAGTTATGTAATAAGTTGATGACAAAATGGCGGCCGCCAGACAAGTGGCGATCGAACTGGTGTCCTACGCCTGTCCTGCAGTGCAGGCCTCAATTCCAAAATGGTGGACACCAGCCACGTGACTCTCTGCCGTGCAAGGAGGCAGTTAAAACGAAAGAAAAAATGGCGGCCGCCACACCACGAGTGAACTCCTAAGTAGTTTCACTTGCCCAGAAAGGTCAGGGCGATCCGCTGCTGTTTGGGGCTTCCGCGGCAGTCCCGCGCTCCCCCAAAACGATCGCGCTCCAAAAGAAAAAAGGAAGGTCACGGGCAGCAGCGAAAGAGCCACCCAAACGAAACTCCCCTTCGGCTGAGTTTGCCGTCGCCCCGAGCCTCCGCGGAGATCCGCCGATCAGCTGGAGCGAGCGGAGAAAAACTCCGCAACCCCCAAGCTCCGAAGGCAACAACGAAAAAAGGGGGAAGAAAAACGAAGCAAGGATCCACTGGCTGAAACGAAAAACCCCTCCAATCCCTTAACACCCAGCCAAGGGAAAAGGAACACAAACCTCAAAATGAAGCAAAAAGAGGAAGAACCGGAGGGATGGGGGGGGGAACACAATGGAACAAACAAACAGTGAGGGATTTAAGGGGAAAAGGAGGGATAATCCACTGATAGGGAAAATCTTTAATAAAACCTGAGTCTGGAGAGAAGAACCAGCACGCCTTGTCTGGGTAGAAGACTAAGTCGGAACTGGGCATGTGCGACCGGGCAAGAGGCGTGGCTATCTCTCAGACTTAGTCTTATTGGGTACAAGGGACTTCAGGAAACCCAATCATGTGGATTATCCATCCCTCATGCTGGAAAATGTTGCTTTTACATAAATAAATCAGGAGTAGTCGGAGAAGTGGCAAAGGACGTGCAAGATAGAGCATCCAGAATTAGACAAGGAATACAAGGAACTGACTCGTGGTTCTCGTGGCTACCAGGCACTGCCTGGGTCAAACAAATGCTGTTTGTGTTATTATGTGGAATAGCAGGACTAGCTTTCATCCCCTGTGTAATACCGTTACTCAGACAATTAGTTATGAGGTCAGTGAAGGAAATCAGGGTTGAAAAGGAATTAGTTGTGATAGAAGGATCCTTGGAAAGTAGATTCACCTCAGACCCACGAAGGGAAAGTGTGGATCCAGACAGTGGAGTGTATGTACGGCTTACACCCTGGGGATTGGAGGAAGTGCCTGAGGAAGATGACTTCTGAGAATCATTTTATGGATTTTTCACTCTTATTATTGCTATCTGCCTCTAGCTTGAACTGGCAGCAGGAAACAGACAGATGTGTGCCAGTCTAAAGTGTTAATCATGCCATATGTTATGCCTCTCCATATATGCGTAAATTCTACTAAGCTATCTTCGCTTGCTGGGAAAAAGCTAATGTTTAAGAAGCAACTATAAAAGTGAGACTCAATTGTTACCTGAAATAGAATCTCAAAGGGGGGAATAAGGCAGGACATAAAACAGAACATGGGACATGTGTCTGAGGACATAAAGAAGAGCAATACTGACATGAGTCTTAAATGCGTGTATTAGTTAGAAGAAGCAAAAAGGAAATGGAAAATGTCAAAACCACAAGTTCATTTGTTGGTCGCACAAAGGTGTTAAGTTTGAAGCTCTGTTACAAGTAACCACATATGTCTCTATGTCTCATTTGTAGCTAACCACAAGTATGTTACAGGAAATTTAGACACTTAGACACTGTAGGAAACTTAAGCAGTTTAGGCAAAGTTACCTCCCCCCCCCCAATTGAGAGAGGGGGCAAGATATGTTAGCTATGGGGTGGGGGCTGTAAGGATGCTGTAAGGGGGCTGTGATTCAAAGCAACCAATCCATGCTACCAGTTACATTTCCGTGTTTTGCTGTTTCTGACGAGAATATATAAACTTGTGTTTTTTTATAAGAAGCTGTTCAGATGTGCTTACAAATATCTTGCTCTGAACCTTGTGCAATAAATCAACTTCTTTTGATTCCGTGGTCTGAGTCTTGTTGTTTTCTGCAATACTATAATATACTCTCCTCTGTAAAGTTTAAATCTAATACTTGCATTTGTTTTCTCCTAATTTCTAAAATTGAAGTTCAATGTCACGGTTTAATCAACAAGAAACTAAAACAAAAAAATGGTTTGGGAACAGCATATTCAAAAGATTCCTAGAGATTTGGGATGCAAAATTGTTCTTGTCTCTTCTGCCCAGACTGAGCTCAATGGCTCAATATCAGGCTAGAATGGAAAAACAATGCATGAAAATATGTATTACAAAACCCACAAATTATTCTAGCTCTCCCCAATCCATTGTACATGTAGTTGATTCTTCTTAAAATTTAAATATTTAATATTTAAAATTAGAGCTCAGAGCTGCAATGGACATGAAGAAAACACAATTTAAAAAATGCAAATAAACCAAACCAATCCCTAAATATATTGTCATATATAGTACATAGATATATGTAGAGATACGCAGTAGCATCATATACCACACAAAATATCCAAATTACATATGTACCAAATGTCAACTAAATGAATTACTCAAAGACAAAATAAAGGGTCTAGAGGCAAGTCTAGCCACTCTGTGATTCAACCAACAAAATGAGAAACTCGAACCAAAGGAAGAAGACTGTATCCACACTGAACACAGTAAGGAACAAATACCTACCAGAAAATATGAACCTTTACCTGAACCTTTAGAAATAGACCTGATGGGAACACGTCTCTCATAGAAAAAAAACAACAAACAATGTCCCTCCTGTCTAGTCCAGTCCATCTCTGCTGGAACTGAGCAATCGATTTTATATCCTGCCCCAGAAGAAAGCATGCAGACATCTGGAGAAGTGACATCTTCAAGTGTTCCAGTGACAGGAAGAAAAGTAGCCCAGACTTTCCCAAGAAAAAAAAGAAGTGTGTTGGTGATAGGTGACTCATGTCTCAGAGGAACTGAGTCAGCAATTTGTAGATTGGACAGTCTAGGGAGGTATGTTGTCTCCCAGGAGCAAAGCAAAGATCAAAGATTACTAAAATAATCTACCCAACAGATTATTATCCCTTTCTCCTCTTTCATGTGGGGACAAATGATATGACAAAGAGCATGAAAACAATATGAAGAGACTATGAGCAGACTGGTATGAATGCCAAAAGTTAGAAGCACAGGTGATGTTTTCACCTGTACTTCCAACAAATTATCACGATTGCCTTAAAAAAATGCCACGATTGTTCTTCAGTACTAGGTTGCATTGCAATAGATTTAACTTAGAATACTGCTTTTAAGTAATTGGAAAGACGACACGTATTTTCAAATTTTGGCTTTCCTTTTGTAAAATAAATGATGACATGGTGTAATATGTCATGTGCTGTTGTTCACCTGAGGTTGTATTTACCTACTTTTAAGAACTGCTAAGGGCTTCCGGTGGTGACAGCTGGCATCGCATGGCGGCTTTTTTTTAGCCGCCCGTCCGGGAGCGCGTCAAAGCCTGAAGAGACAGCGTTTTCCAGCTGTCTCTCGGCTCGGAACCTCGCCCCTCGGGAGAAGAGGGGGGGGTGAGTATGTTCGGATAGGGCTTGAGCTTCCTTTCACCCCGGTTTTGTCTCAATTCAGGGTGGAAGATGTTAGCTCGCCCGGAGTCTGGACGTTCTCCGCGCCCCGAGACGCCTTCGCTCCTTTTATTAGGAGCGAAACCAGATGCGGCTCCCACCTCTGCAGTTGAAGGTATTTGGACTTAAAATTATAAGCAGACAGAACGATGCAGGAGTTGGCAATATAATGGTTTTTTTTGAGACTTTGGCTCTGAAAATTATCAACATCTTTTCTGATTTTGTGATGATTTAAAATGAGAGAAAATGGCTGCGGATCTGCCGTCTCTCTGGATTACTTTCGCTTTTTACTTTTACTCTCGTCTGGTTATCAATAGGATAAAGATACATTGTTGCTTCTCCGGTTCTGGAAAGTTT
>NW_015390390.1:0-16198 GCF_001527695.2 Protobothrops mucrosquamatus | reverse complement strand
AGGAAAGAGGAGAGGTTGTGGGGTTAGGAGGAGGAAAGAGAGGGAAAGTGGATAAGGGTGGAGGCAAGGCGGGGACTGCCGGGAGTACCCGGAAACATTTTGAGTAAGATTTTCTTTTTTGTGGTGTTTGTAGATGCATCATTTGTATTTCTTGTTTAATTCAAAATAATAAAAAATTTTATAAAAAAAAAAAAAAAAAAAAAGAACTGCTAAGGACCAGATGATTTTTACTATGTCCCAATACGTAAAACCATAGAACTCAAAGTGGGTGTAATTTCTTTTTCACATGACTGTAGCACTACTAAAGTCTCTTGGCAGTTTACAAAAAAAATCAACCTTAAAAACAATTTAAAACCATGAAACTAAAATGGATCAAAATTATCAAGAACTAAATGCCTGTCCCAAGCAATGATTGTAAATTTTAACAACAAGCAAAGAATTTATTTCTTGCAATTCAGAAGGGAATGAATTCCAAACAACTAGAGCAACAATTGGAACAAGTTGCCATGAGATAAGCCTGCAGTAGGTATAGACACACCTCTTCAAATGAATTCAGTAATTGTGGGGAAGATGGAACTTTCTTATGGGAGAAGGCATTTTCTTAGGAAACCTGAACCCAAGCCAAGTAAGATTTCAAAGAGAACAACCAGCACATTGTACCCCATTTGGAAACAAACTGGTAGCTCGTATGACACCTTTAGGACAGATGTAGCATGGTCTCTATCAATTATTCCAGAATTTTGTGTGACTTGAAATCTCCAGAGACAATGTTATATAGGCAGCACCTATGCCACTTCATGTCATTTTTTCTAAAAGTGAAGGTATTGGCCAAAGGTGAAAGATGATGATTCTGGCTTCAATCTAAAAAATCAGAGTTTAATTCTCCGAGGAACATTCTCAAATTGAATACAATGCTTCTGAAAAAGAGGTATTCTATCTATAATTTATTTACTTAATTTTTTTATCCTGTCTTTATTATTTTTATAAATAATTCAAGGTGGTGAACATACCTAATCCTCCTTCCGTCTCCCATTTTTCCCACAACAACCCTGTGATGTGAGTTGGGCTAAGAGAGTGACTGGCCCAAAGACACCCAGACAGCTTTCATGCCTAAGACAGGATAAAAACTCAGTTGGGGACCCCTGCCTTAACCACTAGAGTAGACCAAACTGGCTCTATAACAGGGAGCTGCACCAATTGCTGCCTTCTAAAATTAGCTGTACCCTGTTTGAATTTAGCTTTAGTTTATTTGCTCTCATCCAGCCAGTTATCAACTGCAAAAAAGCACTAATGTCTAACTTAGAGATGTTACTGAGAGATTCTGGGAATGTAGCCATTTAAAGCAGTGCTTCTATTCCCAATTGTCAGAAGATTCAAATGGGTATCATGGCTGACGGTATCAAAAACCACTGAAAACTTACAAAGATCCAAAAGTCACTCTCATTATGTCAATTGTCAGGCACAAATTACTTGTCAGGCCAACTAAAGCAATCTTTAGCTTGTAGCCTACTTTGACACCAATGTGAAAAGTGTCAAGTTAATTTACATCCTGCAGAACTACTCCATTTTCTCCAACCATGGATTCTCTTAGATATCTGAGAGCTAGATTGCCAGTCCAAAAGAGAAATGAAAACTTAGGCTATGATTGGACAACTGGCTCCATTTAAATTTGCTTCCTCAAATACAAAGAAAACAATTTTAAAAGAGTTTCACAGATGTTATAACAAACCAAAATAACCAATCTTATAGTCCAAAATTAATTTCACCTTTTGGTTGGAGTGGCTGCCTGTACATTATATGGGCTGGTTTTATAGAAATGAGATTTTGAATTTTAACTAAGTCAACAACAAACACAAAAGCTACATTTGATATTAATTATAAAGCTAATACTAGCTTCCCTAATTCAAAAGTATGATTTAAAGGATTTATCTATTAACAGCTGGTTTGAAAAGGGTTGGCAAATTGTGGTAATCTTCTGTTGAAACTTCAGTGTTATGTAATATTCCAAACTCAGATAATTTTCAGATAAAATGTCTTTCATTGTATACATGAATTGTAAAATTCATTTCACTTTCTGAAATTATACCTGATGATTATGATCTACAGAGGTTAATGGGGAGAATACTGTTTAAAATCTTTATCATTTTATTCCATTATTTTTCTTGGTTTAACATAATGTAGTTCAGATAGTATTGCCAAAAAATATAATTTAACAGATGTCTGTTAAATGTAGCAGTGAAATGATAGAACAGAAATTGTTTTTGTTAGTGTTTTCATAATCCCTACACTTTTTTCTAGAAAATGTTACAGAATGTTGCTATTATACTTATAACTGTTGGACAGCAACCCTCCCAGTCAGGAGGGCTCAAGCAAGGAATTACCCAGGATTCACAAGAGGGCAAGGCCTTTGAGCCTTATCCAATCTTTCCCAGGCGAAAGCTGCCAGGCTGGGGAAGATTCCTGTGAAACAGGCATAGAACACTAAAGTAGCTAGTTTGAACTCTACACGTGAGTCTGGTTGTTCCCGCCCGACAATAACAAAGAATCAAATAAAATAATAAACTTCCTCTCGAGTTGCTTATAGCCAAGAAGCCGCCAGTCTCTCAATTTACCTTAATCACAAAAGATTGAAGACTGGTCTATACAGTATCTCTGAGACTCTCCAAATTCTCAGGCATCACAAATGGAAACTAATCCAATTAATACAATAATTTCATAGAATCATAAAGTTGGAAGGGACTTTGGAGGTCATCTAGTGCAACCTATTGCACAATTTTTGAATACTACCCTCAACTGGCACTGTATTAACTGGCATTTAGACTAATTAGGAAATATTTTACTGACCAAAAATTTTAAAATAATTCCTTTACATGCACTCTACCCATCTACCTCACTGCTTTAGCTCCCATGACTCAAGCATGATAGTTATTTTGCAACAAGTCAGAAAGGACATTCAGGAGCAATTATGTCAACTGTCCTGCTAACTTCCCTATTCCAGATTTCAACCATGGCACTAATGGGACCAATCATAAATTCTTCCAAGGCCACTTGGAATTCTATAGCTTTTGAGAGTGGACCTCCAAATCAGCCCTACCCCCTCAAGATGGGAGATGCTGCTATAAATCTACCCATAACAGTGGGGAGGTTTCAAGCATCACCTGATTTGGTCACAGTATGGGATGATGCTTAAAACACAAGATGTTATATACAACTTGTATGTTCATAAGACCATAGATGATAAAAAAAAGTCCTTGTCTTGAGACCCCATTATTCTGAAATACTCTATAATTTTGCATATTTGATATGGCAATCCAATAGAACTAGCCCTATTTTTTGCTAAAATTCCATCCTGTTCATGTTCTCACAATTGTTCTCACAATTAAAAGAAGTTGTAGGATTTAGATGCTGGAATCCAAACATCCTGGTAGAAACAAAAGCATGCATTCAATTTGTTATTTTGAAATGGGCTAATACTGGTAAAATGAGTTAATGTATTTCATATTTGAGACAGTTATCTTTCTAAAAAACTCAGAATAATAAAATCCAAATTTTCATCGTTTAATAGTGTGATAGATTATTTAATTATGCAAGGTTTTGTTGCTTTCTGTTGGAGAGCAAAGTTTTGTAATGTACATGTGGATCAGCTCTTGGATTAAATATGCATTTCATGTGGAAAAATGTAGATCAATATTATTTTTACTTATCTGCTCAATGCAGTTTAAGATGGAGATGTTATGTGAAAAAAATGGCTTCTCAAAGGACACGTAACTAAGTAGGGGGCAAGACTGAAGAAAACAATATCCTTGGATAAAAATAAATGGCATGTATCCAATCAAGAGCACAACAAACTAGAACCCCTTAAGACACATTCTGCATCAATTCTGTTGAACCTAAGCAGGTCCAGCTTTGGTCAGATGGAAAACCACCAAGCTTGAGCTTTGTAGAAGACAAGGAATAAATCTGTTACTGAAACATGTCTTTACACACACATAACAATTCTTAACCTTACTACAGGAGCAGAACACAAAACCACCACAGGTCAACCCAATCAGTGCATTTGCTAGACAATCCCCATAACCAGCCACAAGGGAACAACCTGTTCAGTTCTTTCCAGGCCCCCTGAAATCCTGTGCAAGGAGGACTTTGTTAGCAAGGTCAAGGAATGGTGGGCTATAAATTGAACAGATAAGGAAACAAAACCCAGCAATTTCATTCTGGCTTATTCATTTGGCCTTTCTTCTCTAGGATAGCACTGCAGCTTTAAAAGGGAAAAAAGTCTGTGTTAATTAATATAAAATGGCCTATTAACAACTGTCAGATTAGTATAAATCTGTCATCCATTAAACTGGAGGTACACCATGTCAGCCCATTACAAACTCAACAAGTAGAAAACCCCTCTATCTACTAACTTGATTGAAAAGGCAGAGAAAATCATTTCCATGGAAGGGCAGAACTGCTCTCAATGAGCAATTTATAAAGATCAGAAAGAAGGGGCTACAGAAAGATGCACTTTGCTTATGCATGATAAGATCAAATGAAACGTCTTCAAAATTTGATATTGAAAGAAAAATTTAAAATTGAATCTGCTGTGTAGTGGAAACATACTGAGTGGAGAAAAACAAGCTTACCAAAGAAACTATAATGGATGGGAACCAGGAAAGGGTAGCATAAAGGGAGGATGTAAGATAAACACGTAGGCAAACATTATCTGGGTCTCCAGAATTGGGAAAGGAAGAACACAAGCTGTAAAAACAGCTGCAAGAGGAAATGGCTAGCCAGGGAAAATTAGCTGAACTGAAAAACAGGAAAGAACCTATTGTTCTAAGAAGCCATAAATATCAGAGCTCAAAATAACTAATTGAATATGTCTAATATTTTATATTAATGTACATATGAATATGATTTAGTGTCAAGTCTGCTAACATTGGATGTTATTGCTCGACATATGTGAAGAAGCAAACATATCTTATTTAGTCTACATATCACTTCAAGGGGTAAAGCAGGCATTGCTGGCCATATGTGTGGGGAGGAATGCCTGTGAATAATAACATTATCTTAGCATAGCACAGCCAAGGTCAAAGCAACAGCAGACTGTAATAACAGAGAATAGACGGGGAAAGATTCACACTTCTGTTTAATTGGAGCATATGATTGATGACTGTGAAAGGAGGGAGGGAGTTGTGTTTGCCGTGAGAGCTGGGATGGGGGGGTGTTTCAGTTCTTGGCTTTCCTCTGTTCGTGCCGAATCATGTAACCCATTAAAGGACTCTTTAAGGTAATTAAGCCTCAAAGTTCTTTGAAAAGTTATTTCTTTCGGAACCATGACATTTAGTATGTTTAAGGAAGGTAGCAGGAAATATGTAGGAAGCAGTCAGAAAGAGTGTAACCTCATAGTACCTCAGCCAATGGGGAACGAGGAGGGATGTGGTAGCCAGGACAGGGTTGTATAAAGAAGGGAATATTTTGGGTTGAAACTTTGGAGAGAATCAAGCTTTGATAGTGTTAGAAGTAAGTCTTCATCCTGGTTCATCCAAGCCGGGAATAAATAAGCAAACATGGCGACTGCTTTGGGAAGAAGGTTACAGTTTATTGCAGAAGACAGATGGTCCTTGCAAGAAGCAGCAGAGGAGAAGAAAGAGAGCGAGCACATGGGCAGAAGGTCTTTTTATACCCTCTAGCCCTGCTTGGAATAGTTTCCTGTTCCTGTGGCATGAACTTTGAGGCTATTTCTGAGTGTTTTTCTAGGCCTTGATATCTGTGGTTTAATCCCATTATCATATCCTGCTTCCCAGATGATGGGGCTAATGACTCTTAAGAGCTTCTTTTGTCTTGAGATCCCTGGCTCCAAACTTCCTGATGGTTCCACATCTGCATATGTATAAGACTAGCTACTGCTTTGGGCAAAGAGATGAGGCCAGGTTTGGTTTCTGCTTTTCAAAAAATGCTTTTAAAAAAATCCTTTTGGTGAACATTATCTTTCTTTCTGCCTTTTTAATATTTTCTTCTCTGGGTTAACTTCCCACAATAGCTTCTCTCCCAGCTTATTGCAATAAATGAAACAAAAGGCCTTCACTGTGTCTTGGCTGGTTATTGGTCAGGTGAGCTTGCCTCTGGTCACGAAGGAAAGTAGTCAGGAGCACATAAAATGCATATGCCTCCTCCAGCTCCAATCTTCATCCTTTGGGAAGGTGGCTCCCCTCACCACCCTCTCCTGACTAATCTTATTTTTCTGGCATCCCCGTGTCCTTCAAACCACTTAAGGGGCATATTGCTTCATTCCAGACAGGCTGAGTTCATCCCTCCATCCCTGCAGAAGCAAGAGAGTCTGATGCTTCTATCAATTATTATGACCATCCTCACCACCACCACCACCACTTTCCTCTTCCAAAGGCAGCCTACAACTTTCCTTCCCCTCTCCTTTATTGAGGGATGCAAAAACTTCCCGTTCTTACTCTAAACGAGGATTAAACCGAGCCCACCAGAGAGACGTTTACGGTCCGAGACCACGAAGCCCCCTTCCCCTCAGGCCTGCCTTTCCTCTTCCTCGCCCACACCCCTGCCTGTCTGCCTGCCATTATCCGGCCAAGACCTGCTCCAAAGCCGCTCCGAGACGAGGGGCGTCTTCGAGCCGGGAGGAGGCCGAGAAGAGCTGCCACCCGTCTGGCCTCTCCAGTCACGCAACTCCCGAGTTCCCCCGCCCGAGCAGGCCTTCCCGAGAATGGAGCTTCTCCCCACCCCGCCGCCTGCTCTCCCCAGTCTCCTCCTCCTCGGCTCCCTCCGTCCCCTTCTCCGCAGGTGGACTCCGCCGCAGGGGGGGGGTGTCGGTCCCGGAAGACCCTTCCTCGCCGCAGTCCCGTGTCTCGCGCGAGACCTAAGCTGAATTTTAAGAGCCCTTCCTGGTCCATATTACAAGGGGCACCCCCGGATTCACACGAGGTCGCGGAAAACGGGTCGGGGCGAGAAGAGAAAAGGCGGGGTGAGAGACACCCCCCCATGCATTCTGCAAAGGTCGAGTAGGCTTGCTCCCCAGGAGGATTAGTACCCCTGCCTTTGCCCCCCCCCCTGTATTCTGATTTTGTGCAACCTCCTCTTCCCCCCTCCCCCCCCAGCGGCTGTATCTCTATCTCCGGCCCCATCGGTATTTATTTCTCCTCCCCGTCACATTCAACCCTTTCCTTCCCGCGGCTGACTCTAGCAGACCCGGGTTTTGCAGGTTTTTTTTAAGGCGCCATGTTTACAATCATCCTATTTTAAAAAGAAAATATCTCCTCCACCACCCCTGAGCCTCTACATTCTTGCCCACGTCCTACCTTCTCGCCTTACTCCCTACAAGCCAGGGAATAAAAGACACGCAGGATTTACACAGGGCGGTGATTGCAAAAGACGGGCTTTTTCGTCTGGCTCCGTCTCGGTCCCTTCTCTACCCTTTTTTTTTCTTCCTCTTCCCCCCCCCCCTCCCGAAGCCGGGTCCCTCACCTTGTCCAGCGGCGTCTGTAGCAGTTGCAGATTCTGCAGGCGGAGGAAAAGTTCGCCCAGGTGAAAGTTTGCAATCCGTGCACCAGGCCGCGGATGTCTCCTCCGCCTGCTACATATTTTCTCTCCCCACCGGAGTTTTATTGTGTCTGAATTTTTTTCTCTCCTCGCTCCTGGCTGTCTGCACACTTCTGGGATAAACGGGGTTTAGGATACAGCTTCGGATCCTTGGAAAAAGGAGAACTCTAGTGGCGTCTGGTGGAGTTGCCGTGGCTTTCTTCTTTCTTTTTCGTCTCTCTCTCTCTCTCTCTCTCTCACACACACACACACACACACACACACACATGTGCAATATGAAGAGATGATGGGAAGGTTGCTCATCAATTTTTTGTTCATATTTTGGAAGTATTTTTTAAAAAACATATTTCTGATAGGATCAAATGAAAGGTCTTCAAAATGTAATATTGAAAGACAAATTTAAAATTGAATTTGCTGCAGTGGAAACTTACTGAGTGGAGAAACAAGCCTGCCAAAGAAACTACAATGGATGGTGTTATGTATTGATGTAAATTACTTGGAATCAGTTATAAATAAGTAACTGCTGTGTCCGTTTAAACTCCAGACTGCCTGTCTGCAGAATTGTAAGTTTGTGTTTTGGGCGGGAATAACTGCTTTAATTCCATTGGCCGCCGCCTATCGGCGGTCCGTATAAATAGAAGTTAAGCGGCTGTTAGAGCTGCTTCTGTGTTAACCAATAAACGTGTTGTTATTTTCACCTTCGCCTCCTCAATGCTTCAAAGATCCCAGTGGTGATGAAGGTGGGATTGCTGCTAAGGAAGAGAGAGCTAAGAGTCACTAGGGGTAAGACCAGGCATCAGCGCCCTGGTAGGAACCTTGTTCCCCCCTCTGCCTGCCAGCAAGCCACGCTGGAGGCAACCGCATCCTAAGGGACCCGTCCCTAGGATCAACACAGAAGCCCTTAGCAGCACAAGGCATTGAGAGGTCAGTAACAGCTAACCATGACCAAGGTCAGCAAGCTGTCGGAGTTCGACGTGTCGCACCCTGAGAGGTGGAGCTCGTACGTTTCACGAGTCGAGAACTATCTAAGAGCAAACCAAGTTAGCGAAGATGGCTTAAAGGCTGCAATGCTACTTTGCCTGTGTGGCCAGGCGACGTTCGATATAGCTGAAAACCTGGTCGCTCCAGCTACACTAGAGTCGGTCGCCTACCCCGAGCTCAAGAAAAAGCTCAAGGAGCATTTCGAGCCTAAGCTCTCCGTCATTGCATGGAGACATGCGTTTGAACAAAGAGAGCAGCAACCAGGAGAGTCAGCTGCCGAATTTGTGGCCGCGCTTTGACAGGCGTCCAGGCTCTGCAACTTCACAGACCTAGAAGAGAGGCTAAGAGACTGTCTGGTATGCGGTTTACAGAACAGGGACCTTCAGCAGAAGCTGTTTGCGAAGGAGACCTTGACGTTCCAGGACGCTCTGAAAGAGGTAATGGCAGAAGAAGCTGCCGGGGGAGCCGTCAAAGCCTTACGGCCCTACAAGAATATTCCCAGCCCAGCAACCGTCCACCATGAGGACGCGGAAAGAGCTGACAACCCAGACGGGGACAATGAGGTCGACCGGCTGCAGAAGCTACCAGAAAGAGGGCGGCGGTCGCTGGATAAGGCAGCACCCTTCCCTAGCTGCATGGGCTGTGGTGGCAGACATCGGAACTCGGAGTATAGATTCCGTACGGCAGTGTGCCGAGCATGTGGCAAACAAGGCCACATCGCCAGCGTCTGTAAAGGTCACCAGAGGGACTCTCTACAAGAAGAATTTCCCAGGAAAGGTACAGGGCCCCCGGGGCAAAACAGAGTTGGATTTTGCTCCAGCAGAAGGAGCATTTTTAGAACAGGAGCCCATCGCCCCCTTAAAGAAAAGCTTAGGCTTAAAGTCAACCTTGAAGGAATTCCATGTTCCATGGAACTGGACACCGGGTCAGCCCTGTCCATAGTTTCTCAAATAACTTTTAACTACATCTGCAGTCGCAGCGGCAAAAGAGTCAAACTCAAGCCGTCAAATCTACTGTTGACGGATTTTCAAAATTCCCGTATAGCAGTTAAAGGGGAGGCTACGCTAACAGTACAGTTCAAAGAGTTTGAGGGTTCCCTCGACATCGTAGTTGAAGGCCACCGCACAAGCCTCATTGGTTTAGACTGGTTTGATACCCTGGGCATCCACGTGACTGGCATAAATAAAATGCAAGCAGCGGACCTGATGACTGTTTGCCAGGAATACGCTGATGTCTTCAGCCCTAGCTTAGGCAAGTACAAGGGAGCTCCAATTGCCCTTCACCTTGATCCAACTGTAACCCCAATCAGGATCAAGCCTCGCAGAGTGCCTTTTGCCCTCAAACCAAAAATCGATGCAGAGCTGGACAAGCTGGTACAACAAGGCGTGTTGCAGCCAGTAGATAGCAGTTTGTGGGAAACTCCCATAGTCACACCATTTAAATCCAACGGTGAGGTGCGCATATGCGCGGATTATAAGTACACTATAAATAAAGCACTTCAACAGCATGCATATCCGGTACCTGTAGGCAGCCATATCTTGGCATCATTGCAGGGAGGTCGCGTATTTGCCAAATTGGATTTGGCACAGGTGTACCAGCAACTGCCCGTGGACGATGCCACGGCAGAAGCTCAAACTATAGTAACCCACGGGAGCATTCAGGGTTCATCGCCTGCATTTTGGGGTCAGTGTGGCCCCAGGTCTTTTCCAGAGTGTGATGGAGCGCACGCTCAAAAACATCCCAGGTATGTGCCCTTATTTCGACGACGTCCTCATAGCTGGGGAGTCAGCAGAAACATTGGCAGAATGGCTCAAAGCCGTCCTTCAGCATTTCCGCAAAGCGGAGCTGAAGCTTAAGAGAGACAGATGCCAAATAGGTGTGGACTCAACAGAGTTCCTCAGTTTTCGCATAGATGCTGCAGGCATTCACCCCACTGAATCTAAGCTCCAAGCTATTCAGTAGGCTCCCAGACCAAAGTCAAAGGGGGAGCTACAGGCATTTTTGGGGTTACTCAATTTCTACCATGCATTCCTGCCTCACAAGGCAGCATTGGAAGAGCCCTTAAACAGGCTCTTGGACAAGAAGGCCCCTTGGCAGTGGACGAGTGCCCACGAGAACAGTTTCAAGGCAGTCAAATCACTGTCGTCTTCGCACTCCGTGCTTGCACATTTTAATGAAAAGCTGCCTATCAGCATTGCATGGGATGCATCTCCGTATGGAATAGGAGCCATGTTGAGCCATTTAATGGCCGACAGGAGGCAAGCTCCCATACCTTATTCAAGGACACTGTCAGCGGCGGAACGCAACTACGCCCAAATAGATAAAGAGGCACTGGCCATCGTGGCCGGCATCAAAAATTTCATGATTTCCTTTATGGTCGCCCATTCACAGTCTTCACCGACCATAAGCCACTACTTGGTCTGTTCATGACAGACAAACAAACTCCTCAGATCCTATCTCCACGGATGCAGAGATGGTCCATCTTTCTTGCGGCTTATACTTACAGTCTGTTTTGTCCCAGCCTATAGCCGTCCTTGTTAAATGTTAAATGCACAAGGACAAAACCCCTTTTGAGAAATAGGCTGGAGACTCAGAAGAAAACAAAACCCCTTTTAATATTGGTAACAAACCTGCCAAATGGTCCAAAAACAAAAACAACAAAACACAATCCAAATGGAGGAAATTGTCCACACAAAACACAATGCAAAACAAGAAATTATTCACCGGCAATACCAACAGAACATGATCCCATGAAGTACTTTGCAACGGTTGCCTTCAGCAACCAGCACCGCCCAAAAATTCCCCTTTTGTAATTCAGTCCTCAAGGCGTGGCTTCTCAATGCCTTCTCCGGAGTCGCCCCATTGCCTCTCTCTGGTTTACTCTCCTAGCTTGTCTTCGTTTGCGGGCGTCTCTCATTTCCGCCAGCTCTGCATCCTCCGAGTCCGACCCAGCCTCCCCACCCAGCTGCATCTCATCCTGAGCACGAGCGGAAGGGCCAGGCTCCTCACTGGAATGTAAGTCTTGGAGCTCATCAGAGCCTTCCCCCGACTCCTATGGCTCCCCAGGCCCCTCCTCCTCCTCAGATTCCCCAGACTCAGCTGTCGGGATCACAGGCTGGCACGGAATCACGACACTATCCCGCACCGCAGGGCCCTTCCCCCGGGTCTGCCGATCCGGATGCGGTCGGGATGGGAATTGTTCACGAAAGGCGGTCACCAAGGCAGGAGCATGAACGGTGGTCGCATCCTCCCAGGTGAACTCCTCGGGTCCGTAGCCTTTCCATTCGATCAGGTACTGAAAGCGACCTTTCACCCAACGGGAGTCCCGAATACTGGTGACCTCGAACTCGGGAGCACTGTCTCCATCACATTGTTCCAGTGGGGGAGGTTCGACTCGGCGGAGTGGACACGCCGGTTGCTCAGGGACCAACAGAGACCGGTGAAAGACCGGATGTACCCGTAGGGAACGTGGCAGAGTTAAGCGATAGGCGACAGGATTGATGACAGCCTCGATTGGGAACGGTCCTAAATATCGGTGGTCTAACTTCTTGGCTGGCCGGGTTGATGGTAGGTTCCTGGTTGACAGCCATACCCGATCTCCCACCGTTAGTGGAGGCGTATCCCGCCTCGACCGATCAGCAAACCTTTTGTAGTCGGTCTTGGCCTTCTCTGTCGCCACACCAATCGATGGATCGCCTGTAACTCTGCCATGTAGTCGTTCACTGCTGGTACCGGTGAGTCTAGGGAGGAAGAACGGTGTCATCTGCATGGAGGTGTGCTGTGAGTTATTGAACGCAAACTCAGCTACCGCCAGATAGTCCGCCCAATTGTTCTGCTGCTGATTGACATAGCAGCGCAGATATTGTTCGAGGATCCTGATGACCTTCTCGGCCCCTTCATCAGTTTGGGGATGATGTGCGGACGAGAGGCAGATCTTGACATCCAACGCCTGCATCAACCCCTGCCAGAAACGGGCTGTGAACTGGGCCCCTCTATCGGACACGACCCTATCAGGGAGGCCGTGCAGCCGGAACACCTGCTGGATGAACATACGACCAGTGGCGCGGGCAGATGGCAAGCCATGGCATGGAATGAAATGCGCCATCTTGGTCAGCATGTCCACCACCACGAACACCGTCGTGAATCCAGAAGACGGTAAGTCCGTCAGGAAGTCCATGGACACAGCCCCCCAGGGTCTTTTAGGTGTCGGCAAGGGCTGCAGTAGTCCGGGCGGGGCCCCTGTTGCTGACTTGGCCTGCCTACATGGGATACAGGACGTGACGTAGGCCTGGACGTCGTGTCTGACTCGGGGCCACCAGAAGGTATGGGAGACCAAGTTCAGGGTCTTGAACAGGCCAAAATGCCCCACCGCCGGATTATCATGACACTGGCTGAGGATGAGTCCCCTGAGCGGCCCTCCCGGAACATAAAGCCGGTCACGATAGTGGAGGAGTCCATCCGTGACTGTCCATGGGGAATTGTGCCCCACCTCCTCCTTTCACTGAGCCACCCACCCACGCTGCTGCTGGGCCTCCTGAATCCGAGCCCGTACATCTATCGGCTCCCGCACCGCAGCAAAAGACTCGATGGGGAGCACTGTCCAGGGCAGAAGCTTGTCTTCTGCTCGGGAATATTCGGGCTTCCTGGACAGAGCATCCGCTGTTTGGTTGTGACCACTGGGTATGTACGTTACAGGGAAATTGAACCTCGCAAAGAAGAGAGACCACCAGATCTGGCGTTGGTTCAATTTCCAAGCGGTCTGCAGGCTTTCCAAATTCTTATGGTCCGTCCGGACTTCTATTTGATGTCGCGCCCCTTCCAGATGATGCCTCCAGGCCTCGAACGCCACTTTAATGGCCAGTAGCTCCTTCTCCCAGATGGTATAGTTGCACTCCGCTGGGTTCAGTTTCCGCAAATAATACGCGCAAGGGAAGAGGGCACCGCCGGGCGTCGTCGCCTGGAGTAACACCAACCCAATGGCAATGTCGGAGGCATCCACCTCCACGACAAACGGCCGTTGCGGGTCAGGATGCTTCAGGATGGGCTCCTTCATGAAGGCTTCCTTCAAAGCCTGGAAAGCCCGTTGTTCTGGAGCGTCCCACTGAAACCGAGTCTTTTTCTGCAGGAGCTGAGTAAGGGGGGCTGTCATGGCATCACAGTGTACTCAAAGTGCCCGTACCGAGTACCAAACACCGTCTTCCACTCATCACCCGACTGAACTCTGACAAGGTTGTAAGCTCCACGCAAGTCCAGTCTTGTGAAGATCTTTGCCTCCCGGAGCCGATCCAAGAGTTCGGGCATGAGGGACAGCGGGTATCGGTTGCGCACCGTGATGGCATTTAATTTCCTGTAATCACAGCAAAGCCACAATTCGCCGGACTTCTTCTTGACAAAGAGCACGGGTGCAGACACTGGCAAGGACGAGGGCCGAATAAAACCCCAAGCCAAATTCTTGTCCAAAAAGTCCTGCAACGCGGCCAACTCGGGGTCCGACATGGAATACAAACGCCCCACTGGGAGAGGCGCGTCAGGGACTAAGTCAATGGGGCAGTCATAGGGCCTGTGCGGGGGCAATTGATACGCCTTAGTCTCGCTGAAAACATCAGCATAATCCACCAGTTCGAAGGGTAAGGAGACCCCCGTGGGCCCCTCTACCTGGCCGGCACAGATTTGGTGGGTGTGGTCCACACACTGTAAGTTTGGGAAGGTGACCAAGTTCTGTGACCAATAAATCTGTGGGTCATGCGCCCGGAGCCATGCCAATCCCAAGACCACGGGGAAATGCAGGTCTGATGTGATATAGAACTGGATGGCCTCCTCATGTGAACTGATGGCCATACATAACGGTTGTGTGGTGGCCTTAATTGGCCCAGACAGGAGCACTCGACCATCAATGGTCTCCACTAACATCGGCGGTTCCACCGGGCATTGGGGAATCGCCCATTTGGCCACAAATGCTGCATCCATAAAGTTCGTAGTGGGCCTAGAGTCAATCAACGCATGGACGGGATTCCCCTTGGGCAATCCGGGGAGAATCAGGCGCGCCTCCAATATCAGATGCCGTGGGGGTCCGTGGGCAGCATCTGAAGGGTGTCGCTCGGTGTTGCGGAATGCCTGACCCAAAATGCCCTTCAGGTCGGGCTTGGGCCATTTCCCGACAGAGGAGCAGGTGGCTTTCTTGGGACAGGCTCGGTCACAGACGCCCTTCGTCGTTTCTTGGGGCAGAAAGCAGCCAAATGCCCAGGGTCCCCACAGTAAAAACACAACCCTCCCAAACGTCGCCTGTTCATCTCTGCCACCAATAGGCGAGGTCTGGCAGCACCTAACTCCATTGGCTCCTCCCTCTGGACCGGGGTCTCATGCACAATGGGGGCCACACGGGTGTCTGGGGTGGCACGGCGACTCCTTTGCTGCTGCAGCTGAGCGTCGATCTGCAGACATAGATGGATCAGCCCGTTGAGGTCTGGGGGAACATTAACACAGGCCAGCTCATCCAACATCTCCGACAATCCATCCTGGAAAGCATCTACAAGCGCAGCCTCATTCCAGGCTGAATCCTGGCTAAGCAGCCGAAAATCGCTGATATAGCCCTGTAGGGGGCGTCGGCCCTGCCTCAGAGCTTTCAAACGTCGGGTAGCAGTCTGTCTTAATGGGGTCCTCGTACATCATCCGCATGTAATCACAAAACCCCACAAAGTTGTCCAACAATGGATTAGGTTGGGCTAGCAGGGGTGTGCCCCAACGAGCTGCAGCACCAGAGAGAAGGCTTATCATAAACCCCACTTTATCCCGGTCAGTGGGGAAATCAGCCGCTCTCACGCTGATAAACAGATGGCATTGTCCCAGGAAAACAGGAAACATGTCCGGGTTGCCATCAAATTTGTCCGGCATGGCAACTTGGCATTTTCTCCTGGGTGGTGGAGCAGCAGGGACGTGTCCTTGGAGCTGAGCCACTTGGGCTGCCAACAAAACCCCTTTTAATATTGGTAACAAACCTGTCAAATGGTCCAAAAACAAAAGCAACAAAACACAATCCAAATGGAGGAAATTGTCCACACGAAACAATGCAAAACAAGAAATTATTCACCGGCAATACCAACAGAACATGATCCCATGAAGTACTTTGCAACGGTTGCTATCAGCAACCAGCACCGCCCACACATTCCCCTTTTGTAATTCAGTCCTCAAGGCTTCTCAATGCCTTCTCCGGAGTCGCCCCATTGCCTCTCTCTGGTTTACTCTCCTAGCTTGTCTTCGTTTATTTATTTTATTATTTATTTTATTTATTTTATTTATTATTTTATTTATTTTATTTAGTTTATTTATTTTATTTAGTTTATTTAGTTTATTTAGTTTATTTAGTTTATTTAGTTTATTTAGTTTATTTATTAAATTTATATACCGCCCTATCTCCCTTGCGGGACTCAGGGCGGTGAACAGGCGATACTAAAAACCACGATAATAAAGAAATAGTTTGTTTTAAAATCGAATTAAATAACAGGCCTGTTCTAAAAACACACCCGTAAAAAACCCCCCACTGAAACATAATCAAACTACGCCAGGCCGGCCGCACGGAATAGATGGGCCTTCAGGGCTCGGCGAAAAAGGCGCAGGTCCGCAACTGTACGTAGGTCGGGGGGTAGGTCATTCCAGAGGGCAGGAGCTG
>NW_015390389.1:41505-56163 GCF_001527695.2 Protobothrops mucrosquamatus | reverse complement strand
TCTTTTATGACTGGTGGACTTCAACTCCCAGAATTCCTGAGCCAGCATGGGGGAACTATGGCCCCTTCATGACTCGTGGACTTCAACTCCCAGAATTCCTGAGCCAGCATGGGGGAACTATGGCCCCTTCATGACTTGTGGACTTCAACTCCCAGAATTACTGAGCCAGCATGAGGGAAACTTTGGCCCCTTCATGACTTGTGGACTTCAACTCCCAGAATTCCTGAGTCAGCATGGCTTAGCTTGGAAACCTCTCCCTTTCCCCTCAGTATGGCTGGCTCAGGAATTCTGGGAGTTGAAGTCCACGAGTCATAAAAAGGCCAAGGTTACCTACCCCTGGACTAGATGAACTCCAAGGTCCCTTCCAATTCTGTTATTCTGTTAAACAGTCCCTGGAGCTGAAGGTGGAATGAGCGTTTATGAATTTTTCAACTCAGCACATCATTTAAAAGCAAAGCAAGGAGGTGGTGAAAAAGAGCTGAAACTTTGTTGACTGTCGCATTAGTGTTAAATATCTCAATAGGCCAAAGATGTTTTTGTTTAGTTTTGGATGTGAGATAGACAGAACGGACCAGAGACTACTTTTAAGTCTAGGTGGGTTCGTTAGATTTCACCAAACTGGCTTAAAAATTTCTCGCCACCAGCCAAACCTAGAAAATGGGAGAAAACTATCAGAGAACTGTGCTAATTTGCAGAACTGTAGCGTTTGCTCCCGAGGTCTTGTGTTTGTTAATGGAATAATTATCATGATATTCCTATGCACCTATCATTCTTCAATAATTACACAGTCTCTGCTTAGTCTGGAAACGGCTCCGTAGAACAGGTCACTCACTCTGGGAGGAATCAGTAGAGAAAATATTAATTGATGTCAGGCTGGCTACTGCCGACATTATTCAGCTTTCAACTCAGGGAGAGGAGAAAGAAGTGGAACACACAAAAAAATCAGATATTCATTCCTGAAGAGCAGATATATTACCCGGTAAACAATATAGAGAAAGGGCATCCTGAAGAATCTGATTCTCTCCTTACTTTGTATCTAAGAAGTTGAACTTGATGATCTACTGGATTTCTCGGAACAAATGAAGGTTGAGGTAGGGGTGAATTAACAGAATAACAGAGTTGCAAGGGACCTTGGAGGTCTTCTAGTCCAACCCCCTGCTCAAGCAGGAGACCCTGTACCATTTCAGACAAATAGCTGTCCAATCTCTCCTTTAAAACCTCCAGTGTTGGAGCATTCACAGCTTCTAGAGGCAGGTTGTTCCACTGGTTAATTGTTCTCGCTGTCAGGAAATGTCTCCGTAGTTCTAGCTTGGTTCTCTCCGTGATTAGTTTCCATCCATTGCTTTTTTCCTGCCTTCTGGTGTTTTGTTTGGAGAATAGGTTGACCCCCCCCCTCTTCTTTGTGGCAGCCCCTCAGATATTGGAACCCTGCTATCATGCCACCCCTAGTCCTTCTTTTCATTAAACTAGACTAGGTGGTTTCCAAAATGTTGTAAACAAAATGTCTATGGAAATTCTCAATCATCCAGGTGACAATTGTCCCAAAGTTTGTTGTTTTTTTCTTTCTAAAAAACACTTGAATTTTCTTGGTGTTTTCTTTGAGAATGTTTTGCTTCTCAAGAAGTCTTTGGAGATTCTCAGTCATCCAGGTCATGATTGTCCCAAATATGCTTAATAATAATAATAATAATAATAATAATAATAATAATAATAATAATAAAGTTGGAAGGGACCTTGGAGGTCATCAAGTCCAACCCCTTGTTCAGGCAGGAAACCCTATACCATTTCAGACAAATGGCTGTCCAGTCTCTTCTTAAAAACTTCCAATGTTGGAGCATTCACAACCTTCTGGAGGCAGGTTGTTCCACTGGTTAATTGTTCTAACTGTCAGGAAGTTTCTCCTCAGTTCTAGGTTGCTTCTCTCCTTGATTAGTTTCCATCCATTGCTTCTTGTCCCTCCTTCAGGTGCTTTGGAGAATAGCTTGACTCCCTCTTCTTTGGGGCAGCCCCTGAGAGATTGGAAGACTGCTATCCTGTCCCCCCTGGTCCTTCTCTTCGTTAAACTAGACATACCCAATTCCATCAACCTTTCCTTATATGTTTTAACCTCCAGTCCCCTAATCATCTTTGTTGCTCTTCTCTGTACTCTTTCTAGAGTCTCAACATCTTTTTTACATCGTGGTGACCAAAACGTCTTTTCAAAAGGCAGCTGGACTTTCTTGTTTTTTCCTTGAGGACATTTCGCTTCTCATCCAAGAAGCTTCTTCAGTTCAAGGTGTAACTTTGAACAGTCACTAAACAAATGGTTATAAGTAGAGGACTGGCTATAAAAATAAAGGCACGAAGGAGGAATGGACAATGTTTAAAGGGTGAGGTTAAAAAAATTCTCCCTTTTGATATTCCTCCCTTATCTTCATAGTCCTGTAGTTTCTGGGGCTTTCCCCCCAATTCTTATTTTATTTACTTCAAAATAAAAAAAGGACATTAATCGCATGCATACCGTATATTGAGCGTGGAACTTAGTTTCTCCCTCAGAGACTTATTTGTTTCTCTGAATCTGGAAGGCCGTGCGTACTCATTAAGGTTGAGTTTTTCCCTTTTTGGTTTTCTCTTCTTGTTTTATTATAGAAAGTGGTTTCTTACAGAATTGTAGTTAATAACTGCATATATTAGGAGAAGTTGCTTAGGAGACTTTGCAAGCAAAACTAGATGTGGGATTTTAACATTATCTGTAGAAGGAAAATCTGAAAATCCCAGGAGTCGGCATACTGGCTTGCTTATGTAGACAGTGAAATAAATCACACACACAAACACAGGCACCCAAACATAAGCCTACAAACACAGGCACACGAATACACAGCTATTACATTATTCCTTTCGGAGAAAGCAATGTGATTCAGAATGCACAAAAGGCAGTAAGAAACAGTCACAGATGATAAAGGCAAGGCAAACATGAAAAATACACACATACACAAAAGCGCTTTTGCCAAAAGTAGTTTATACCAGGTACTATATCACTTCATGTTTTATTGTCCTTGCAAACCATCTCGCTTATAGTATGTTCAAATACTACCACAGTGTGTGTGTGTGTGTGTGTGTGTGTGTGTGTGTACACATGTGTGTATGCTTTTGTTCTTATTTTGGAATTAGTTTGGAGTGTGGGAAAAGAGAAAAGGATTCAAAAACAATTCTTCTATTCTGAATTAGGAGGGAGGGAGGGAGGGAGGGAGGAAGGAAGGAAGGAAGGAAGAGAGCAATAAAGTAGGAGGAAAGGAGAAAGGGAAAGAGAATGGCAGGGCAGGGCAGGGCAGAGCAGGAAGGGGAGGGGAGGGAAGGGAAGGGAAGGAGGAAGGGAAAGGAAGGGAAAGGGAAGGGGAGGGAAGGGAAGGAGGAAGGGGAGGGAAATGTGGAAATGAAATCAAATGAAAGGAAAGAAAAGGAAAGGGAAATGGGGAAAGGAAAGGGAAATGGGGAAAGGAAAGGGAAAGGAAGGAAAGGGAAACGAGGAAAGGGAAATGGGGAAAGGAAAGGAAAGGGAAATGGGGAAAGGATAGGAAAGGGAAACGGGGAAAGGAAAGGGAAATGGGGTGATGGATTAAAGTCTTCATCCTGGTTCATCCAAGCCGGGGATAAATAAGCAACATAGCGACTGCTTTAGAAAGAAGGTTGCAGTTTATTGAAGAGCCAGACAGAAAGATGGTCCTGGCAGGAAAGAGGAGGGAGAAAAAAGGGCTGAGCACATGTGGGTAGTAGGTTTTTATACCCCTCTCGAGCCTTTTGTTTAAAGTAGTTTCCTGTTCCTATTTCAGGCTTTGTATTTCCTGTGTCACGTATTCTGACCTGAATGTGCCTTTCTGGTATTCTTGTTGTTGGTGTGTTAATCCTATTATATATCCTGCTTCCCTGGTGCTGGGGCTAATGACTCCTAGAGTTTGGGTGGGGTATGCAGATTTTAGGTGTCTTTGTCTTCTACTAGCTTCTAGCTCCAACTTTCCTGATAGTTGACATCTGCATTTGTACAGAGCTGGCTTCTGCTTGGGACAGAGGGTGGGGTTGGTTTCTGCTTTTAAAATCCTTTTGAGGAAATATATTTTTCTGCCCTTTTAATATTTCCTTCTCTGGGGGGGGGCTGGCTTCCCACAGGGAAAGGAAAGGAAAGGAGAGGAGAGGAGAGGAAAGGGAAATGGGGAAAGAAAAGGAAAGGGAAATGAGGGAAGGAAAGAGGAGAGGAGAGGAGAGGAAAGGAAAGGAAAGGAAAGGAAAAGAAAGGAAACGAAAGGAAAGGAAAGGAAAGGAAAGGAAAAGGAGCTAGTTGGCAACTATGAGGATATTTGGGGAGCACCAGGTTGGAA
The DNA here is from genome assembly GCF_001527695.2 of Protobothrops mucrosquamatus. Classification (NCBI taxonomy): domain Eukaryota; kingdom Metazoa; phylum Chordata; class Lepidosauria; order Squamata; family Viperidae; genus Protobothrops; species Protobothrops mucrosquamatus. The sequence continues at coordinate 51,811 of NW_015390389.1, read as the reverse complement.
CAGAGGGGTCTAAACGTTCTCTGGAGATGCGTAATAGTGGGGACAGCGATGATTGCCATCAAACGTGCATTGAAAACTTCAGGAACCCATTTGAGTTCAGTCAGTTTGCACCAAAGAAGCTTCACAGCGAAGAGGAGAAAAAAACCAAACAAACCACAGGACAATCTCTACAAGGGCCACAATTTCATTTCGGTTGTTAAAAGCAGCTCTTCGTTTGCATCATCTCAAGTTTGGATCACAAGATCCACTCTTTTCACTAACGTAAATCTTGTTGAGAATGCAGGCTTGATATAATCAAATTACGCAGTTGTCAATACTGAATAAAGCCAGAAGGGAGAACAAAGGACCCCTGAAGATATTTTCAAAGAGCAAATGCTTCCTTGAAGCTCTTCCTTTGGTGCTATCACAGCCTCAATCTCAGTGGCCACAGCCCTGATGGATAGCCCATCAAATTCCTTGGATACTACAACTTAATGGGAGGGGATAATCAGCCAAATTGACATGCTAATCAATAAAGAATTGCTCAAGAAGCCTGCAAATGGCTTTAAGTGGGAATCTCAAGAGCCACCTTAACATGGAGAGGAGAAAGTGGTCAATGAAGCATCTTGCCCTGGTTAGGAAACAGCCTGGAGAAGTTCAAGAGATTGTTGAATTTGAGGCTTTTTTTTAAAATTAAGGGAAAAGGTCTTCTGCAGTCACGACATAAGCCTAAGACTGAAAATCAGGCTTGTCAGATGCTATATTTTTTCTATCCTGCTCTATGGAGTAGAGAGTTGGTCTCTGACAGAAGGCCACCTGAAGAGACTAGAAGCATTTGAAAGGTGGATTGACAGGCGGCTGTTACGTAGAAGCTGGGTTGACAAGATCAGAAATAAGGGGGTGATAAGCCACCTGGGAAAGCCAAAGGAAATCATCAAAACAATTAAAAAACGAAAATTAGAATATTTCGGACACGTGATGCGACACCCAGAAAAATACGGCATACTCCATTTAATCCTCCAGTGAAAGATTGAAGGCAAACGAGGTCCAGGCAGAAGAAGAACATCGTGGCTTCAAAATCTAAGGGACTGGTTTGGACAAAACTCAGCAGCACTTTTTCGTGCGGCTGCTGATAAAAACAGGATCGCCAACATGATCGCCAACGTCCGATAACGGATATGGCACAAGAAGAAGAAGAAGAAGGGTGATTAGGGATATGGGGAGGTTCACATCTGGGACTGCCTGTTCGACTTTTTCAGACAAACAAGACCCCAATCAAGAAACTGCCAAGGAAGCCAACAGCAAACAGCCCAAACAAAGAATCTCTAAGACCACCCCCACCAACACTGTCAGGGCAAGCTACTAGAATATAAATTGAGAGCAAACCCCGCTCCTTACTAGCCCTGATGATGTTACCTAGTTTGGGTAATGAAACGTCTGCAAGAAAACAAGCAAGCACCAAGGACGAATTTCCTTCCTTCTTCCTTCCTTCCTTCCTTCCTTCCTTCCTTCCTTCCTTCCTTCCTTCCTTCCTTCCTTCCTTCCTTCCTTCCTTCCTTCCTTCCTTCTTTTTCTTCCTTCCTTCCTTCCTTCCTTCCTTCCTTCCTTCCTTCCTTCCTTCCTTCCTTCCTTCCTTCCTTCTTTCTTTCTTTCTTTCTTTCCTTCCTTCCTTCCTTCCTTCCTTCCTTCCTCTGTAGTACAATACAAGGCCTAGTCTTGTGGTACATAATTCAATAGACCATCTGTGGTTAAGGTACCAGTAGTGACAAGGGGAACTGCCTGCCATCTGGGATAGAAACATTTTAAGAAAAATCTACAAAGAAAATCTGGATGAGTATGGCTGCTTTTATTCCAACCTAAATTCCTTGCCTACCATCCTCTTTCCACCCTCTTCCTGCTCATGGATTGCATTCCATTCCTATTACATCAAACAAGAAGATCAATCCTACTTGTTGGTCTACTTTCTAATTTTAGCCCTTCTGTATGCTAATCATGCTTCTAAACTTGATGCTGTTTGCTCAGGGTTACCATTGCCATTTTTCTTTCCTCTTCCAGATCTCAAATACAAATATTGCATAAAATAAGCCCTTAGGAGGATCCTGCAGGTAGCTCACTAATGACTTCACTCTGAATAGGAAAAAAAAAAAACCATGCCTTGTAGCAAATCTCTTTTGTCTCCTACTCTTAAGCAAACGCTACGGAATAAATGGTCCATCTTTGGCAGTTAGGAAATAATCTCCCCGAAATCACCGAGCAGAGATGGATTCTAGGTGAATTAGGGTTAGCTTATAATGACTGATTGTACTGTGTTGTCCTTGATGCTCTCTGAGCTTGGTTGTTTTCTTGCAGATGTTTCATTACCCAACTAGGTAACATCATCAATGCCAGAAGGGGATGGAGTTTGAAGAGGAAGAAGACTGAGGGATCCTTGGTGCCCTCTGAGCTTGGTTGTTTTCTTGCAGATGTTTCATTAGCCAACTAGGTAACACCACTGGTGGATGGAAACACAGGTTGCTTTACATGACTGGCTGGGGAATTCTGGGACTTGAAGTCCACACATCTTAAACTTCCTGAGGTTGAGAAACTGGTCTACAGATGGTGACTGCAGCTATGAAACTGAAAGATGCTTCTTGGGAGGAAAGCTGGGGCAAAATAGACAGCATATTAAAAAAGCAGAGATATCACCTTATCGACAAAGGTCTATATAGGCCAGTGGTGGCGAACCTATGGCACGGGTGCCAGAGGCGGCACTCAGAGCCCTCTCTGTGGGCACGCGTGCTGTCGCCTCAGTCCTAGGCCTTCAGCTGGGTTTTATAAAACCTGTTCGCTTTAGGCTTCCGCCGCTGTGTGCAAAAAAAGAAAGAAAAAGGTTCAATCAGTCAATTTCAACTTCTCGCGGGGAAAAAAAAGATCTTGCAAAGTTGGAATTGATTGATTGAACTTTTTAGTCCCACCCAGTCTGCCGTTACCACCGCAGCCACGCCCACCCAATGGGCCATGCCCACCCAATGGGCCACGCCCACCCAATGGGCCACACCCACCCGGCACCCGACGATGCATAAGTGGGTTTTGGGTTGCGGTTTGGGCACTCCGTCTCTAAAAGGTTTGCCATCACTGATATAGGCTGAGTGCCAAACAACTGATGCTTTCAAATTGTGGAGAAGGTTCTTGAGAGTCCCTCGGAGTGCAAGGAGATCCAATCAGTCAACAGTCAGTTGCCTAGTGGGCTTGCTGGAGAGACAATGTTGAAGAGACAATGAGGGACGATTACCTTGTCAAATTTATGAAGGGTGAGTGAAGGGGTCAAGAGGAAGAAGAAGGACTGAATGAGATCCTTACAAAAAGAGGGGGGAGAAGTTCAAACAACACGGCTGTGGTTTATGGATGTGACAAAACCAAGGATGGTCTTCAAAAGCAGAAAGGTTTAGAGGGGCAGAGCAAATGCTGTTGTTGGAAAATAGTTTGACCTATCTTTTGTTTTCTTTCTCTCCGTGGGACATTTCTTGTCTTTCACTTCCTATTTTTTATTCATGTTCTATGATCTGCAGAATGTTGTTTTCCCTCAAAAGGGCAGCTGTGATGTGCCAAGGATATGTTTGTGTGTGCCAAGAAGATCTGAATTCCACAGTCAAAGGATATTAATACAAAGGTGATTAATTTAAAGAAATGAACATTAAGTCCCATGCCCCCACCAAGCTCAGTTTTTGAGGTGGGGACACATGCCGTAATAGCCATAGCGCTTAGATTTATATCCCGCTTCACAGTGTTTTACAGCCCTCTTTAAGCAGTTTACAGAGTCAGCTTATTTGCCCCCAACAATCTGGGTCCTCATTTTACCGACCTCAGAAGGATGGAAGGCTGAGTCAACCTTGAGCCAGTCAGGATCGAACTCCTGGAGCGAGCAGTGAATAGAATAGAATAGAATAGAATAGAATAGAATAGAATAGAATAGAATAGAATAGAATAGAATAGAATAGAAGCTGGAAGGGACCTTGGAGGTCTTCTAGTCCAGCCCCCCGCTTAAGCAGGAGAACCTATACCATCTCAGACAGGTGAATGTCCAGTCTCTTCTTAAAAATCTCCAGTGATGGAGCACCCACGATTTCTGGTGGCAAGCTGTTCCACTGGTTGATTGTCCTCACTGTCAGGAAGTTTCTCCTTAATTCCAGGTTGTTTCTCTCTTTAGTCAGTTTCCAACCATTGTTTCTCATCCTTCCCTCTGGTTCTCTGGTGAACAACCTGGCCCCCTCTTCCTTGTGGCAGCTCCTCAGATACTGGAACACTGCTATCATGTTTCCCTATTGTTTCTTTTCTTTAGATTAGCCAAACTCAAGTCCCGTAGCTATTCTTCGTATGTTTTAGTCTCCAGGCCTTTGATCATCTTAGCTGCTCTTCTCTGAATTTTTTCCAAACTCTCAACATCTTTTTTGTGATAAGGTGACCAAAATTGGCTGCAGTATTCCAGGTGTGGTCTTACTAGGGTTTTATAAAGTGGTAATAATACTTTGTGTGATCTTGATTCTATGCCTCTGTTTATAAGACCCAGGATTGCATTAGCTTTTTTGATCGCTGCTGCACACTGCTGGCTCATAGTCAAGTGATTGTCCACTAGGACTCCAAGGTCCCTCTCACCTTTTAAGCCCGGTCTTGCCCAAACTGTATTTGTACCTTTGGTTTTTCCTGCCTAAATGTAAGACTTTGCTTTTCTCCACATTGAGTTAGCCTGCAATACTGCCTTCTAAAAATGGTCCCCCTTTTCAAAGATGGCTGCTGCATACAGAAGGATCTGGACAGACTGGAACACTGGGTGCTATCTAACAAAATGAAATTCAATGGTGAAAAAAGTAAGGTTCTACATTTAGGCAAGAAAAACCAAATGTACAGGTATAGTATAGGGGGTAACTTGCTCAATAGTAGTAACTGTGAGAGGGACCCCGGAGTCCTAGTGGACAATCACTTAAGTGGGAATCACTTACAGAGAAGAGCAACAAAGATGATTAGGGGACTGGAGGCTAAAACATAGAAGGAACGGCTGCTGGAATTGGGTATGTCTAGTTTAATGAAGAGAAGGACGAGGGGGGACATGATAGCAGTCTTTCAATATCTCAGGGGCTGCCCCAAAGAAGAGAGAGTCAAGCTATTCTCCAAAGGACCAGAAGGCAGGACAAGAAGCAACGGGTGGAAACTCATCAAGGAGAGAAGCAACCTAGAACTAAGGAGAAACTTCCTGACAGTTAGAATAATTAATCAGTGGAACAACCTGCCTCCAGAAGCTGTGAATGCTCCAACGCTGGAAGTTTTTAAGAAGAGACTGGACAGCCATTATAGGGTTTCCTGCTTGAGCAGGGGGTTGGACTAGATGACCTCCAAGGTCCCTTCCAACTTTATTATTATTATTATTATTATTATTATTATTATTATTAGTATTATTAGTATTATTAGTATTATTATTTGTATTATTATTATTATTATTATTATTATTATTATTATTATTATGTGGCAAACATATTGAATACTCCTTCCTCCTACCACAACATCTCTGCGAAGAGGGTTGAGCTGAAAGAGAGGAGTTGGTATTCAAATAAGAAGTTGTTTGCATGCCAGATAATAAACCAGAAGATAACATGCTGATTGAATGAACTGGCTTTTTAATGAACTGGCTTTTTAATTCTTTACTTCTAATGTCATTCTTTAACTCTTCAGGCACCTTCCAGCCTCAAAAGTGCCCAAGGAGTTAAAAATCATAGCAGGGGGAAAGAAGAAGAAGCAGAAAAGGAATTGTTTGGAGGAGGCCAAGGGAAGCAGATCTGTTAATTAGGCTAAATCAATGTCTGCAATAGGAAGCAAGGGCCGTGGGGAGGAAGAAATAAAACATTTCTAAAGCCACCCATTTCAACCATGTCTGTCGTTCCTTCTTGAAGCTTAAAAAGAGGGCTCTTCCATCCCACTGGAGGGTCTGAATGTAAGAGCTCTTTGATTCCGATAAATCCAGAAAATTGACATTTCCCAAAATAGTCACCTTTTAGTCGTCTATTTCCAGATAATTACAGCCCTGGAGAATTAGAAGCATTAAGCACATATTGAGGTTCCTTGAAAACCTCCAGAGTATGATTCAGCTCGGGGGGGCCCCACCCTTTTTTCCTGTCTCTGCTGGCTAATTATCAGATTTCCACTTTCTTTCACAAAGAAATAAAGCAGAGGAAAAAAACTTGGCAAAGTTTTTGGGGAGCTTTCAGATTTCCACTGAAAATATTGAAAAGGATAGGTGGGGAACTCGACCTTTTAAATTGACCTCCACATTGCCAAAGTGGCTGCATTCAGTGGTCGAAATACACTGGTACAAAGTGGAGAGGAAAGAGAATATACTCCTAATGGGTCAAATAATAATAATAATAATAATAATAATAATAATAATAATAATAATAATAATAAGCACCACTTGAACACCATTGGCATTGACAAATTCGCCATTAGTCAATTGCAAAAGGCGGCCTTACTAGGAACTGCTTCCATCCTGCGACGATATCTGTAATAACATCAAACATCCACATCTGCCTAGCCCAGGTCCTTGGTAAGGATTCGATAGGTAGACAAAATGCCAAATCCAGTCTGAACATCTGGCTGACTGTGCGATGATCAATAATAATAATAATAATAATAGAGTTGGAAGGGACCATGGAGGTCTTCTAGTCCAACCCCCTGCTCAGGCAGGAAACCCTATACCATTTCAGACAAACGGTTGTCCAGTCTCTTCTTGAAAGCCTCCAGTGTTGGAGCATTCACAACTTCTGGAGGTAGGTTGTTCCACTGGTTAATTGTTCTCACTGTCAGGAAATTTCTCCTCAGTTCTAGGTTGCTAGATTAGTTTTAGGTTATGATTAGTTTCCATCCATTGCTTCTTGTCCTGCCTTCAGGTGCTCTGTCTGGAGAATAGCTTGACTCCCTCTTCTTTGTGGCAGCCCCTGAGATACTGGAACACTGCTATCATATCACCCCTCATCCTTCTCTTCATTAAACTAGACATTCCCAATTCCAGCAACCGTTCCTTATATGCTTTTGCCTCCAGTCCCCTAATCATCTTTGTTGCTCTTCTCTGTACTCTTTCTGGAATCTCAACATCTTCTTTACATCGTGGTGACCAAAACTGGATGCCGTATTCCAAGTGTGGCCTTACCAAGGCCTTGTAAAGTGGTATTAACACTTCACGTGATCTTGATTCTATCCCCCTGTTAATACAGCCTAGCTCTGTGTTGGCTTTTTTGGCCGTTGCAGCACACTTTCTTTCCCTTTATTTTAAAAATAAAAGAAACAGAAGTAGCACACAACAGAGATTATGCTGGTTCAGTTTAGGCCAGGGGTCTTCAAACTTGGCCCTTTTATGACTTGTGGACTTCAACTGCCAGAATTCCTCAGCCATACATGCTGGCTGAGGAATTCTGGGAGTTGAAGTCCACAAGTCATAAATGGGCCAAGTTTGAAGACCCCCTGGTTTAGGCAAAGGCAAAAATAGTTGGGTTATGTTTGACTGTAGTTTCCCCCCCCCAAAAAAAAAATCATATTTTTTTTTCTTTCCTGAATTGACCTTTCAATTTCTGTTCAAACATTCTTTATTTATTAGTGAGGCTTGTATCCCATTTTTCATCAAAAGAAAAGTACACTTTTTAATTTTTTATTATTAGTGTCTGATGGTTGTTAGTTGGTTTCTCCTGTTTTTTATTTTGTCTTTTAAATTTGAAAATAAAATAAAAAATATATTAAAAAAAAGAAATGTCAAGGAATATCTACTAGCATCTTTTGATTATTGAATAAAGCATGACGATCACGATCGTGATGAACAAGTATGATTAGATAGCTGGAGGCTAAGACCTATGAAGAATGCTTGCAGGAATTGGGTATGGCTAGTCTAGTGAAAAGAAGGACTAGGAGAAACATGATAGCAGTGTTTCAATATTTGAGGGGCTGCTACAAAGAGGAGGGGGTCAACCTGTTCTCCAAAGCACCAGAAGGCAAGAAAAGAAACAATGGATGGAAACTAATCAAGGAGAGAAACAACCTAGAACTAAGGAGAAACTTCCTGACAGTCTGAACAATTAATCAGCGGAATGACTTGCTTTCAGAAGTTGAGGATGCCCCATAGCTGGAGGTTTTAAGAAGAGACTAGACAGCCATCTGTCCGAAATGGTGTAGGGTTTCCTGCCTGAGCAGGGGGTTGGACTCAATGACCTCCAAGGTCCCTTCCAACTTTATTACTATTACTATCATCATCATCATCATCATCATCATCATCATCATCATCATCATCATCATCATCATTATCATTATTATTATTATTATTATTATTATTATTATTATTATTATTATTATTATTATTATTATTATTATTATTATTACTATCTTCTTCTTTTTAAATCAGTCACGATGTTGTTTATTCCCAGCTTGGACTGAACCCTGATGAAGATTTTTCCTTCCACAGTCCCAACTGCAGTGATTTGCTTAACAACCACAGCAAAAACAAAAAGGTCAGAAAACCAGGCCTGAGTCACTTAACAACTGCCTTGCTTAGCAACAGAAATTCTGGTCCCAGTTACGGTTATAAGTTGAGGACTCCTATACGCCTAGCCAAAGTGACTAGCCTTCTTTCCTTCTCTGAAGCTTGACTGGAAATCTCTTCAGCGACGGAAAAACACCAGGACGTTCTCCTCAGAAACTTCACTAGGATAAAACCCATCAAAAGTTGGGATGTGTTCAATATTAACTGCCTGTTCTGATTTTCTAAGAAATGTCCATTTCCATGGTACTTTCTAGAACATCCTTTTCTCCACCACGCTGCTTTGTTGCAGTTGCTGCGGATGCTATAAAAGTGATGTTTCTCAATAATATATGACCTCCCAGATACAGCTCTCGTGGTAAAATATAGATGAGAACACTCCTTCCAAACGCAGAGCTGTGTGATTCATTTTTTATCCCCTGTTTTATAGAGAATGCTGGGAAATCCAATCTCGCTTGGTGGACCATTGTTTTGATTCTGTGAGCTCTTGAGTTGCGTCAACCCCACCAACCTCTTCTTTGATCTTGGCAGTGTTATGACCTTGACTCTAACAGTCCTTTCTCCGCTTGCTATATTTTTGAAAAAGAAAAAGAAAAGAAAAAACTTTTTCCACATAAACCAAGGGGGAGGGGGAGGAAAAATAAAATAAAATCAAAATGGCTGTATTAATTCTGAATTTCTATCCAGACTCATTAAGTAAGTTGCTTTGACTGGGTCAGCGGAAAGATTATGCATTCGCCATTCAGATTCTTTTTCGCCGTTGACCTTCTGCGCTCATAAGCTACAATCTGTAATTCCTCGGCTAACCTTTCCACTCTGGGTGTATAAATAATACATTGCCAGGCCAACAATAGATAAAGACATGAAAGAAATATCACTAAGCTCTGGAGTGATGCCTTTTTCATCATGAAATGTTAATTATTACTAGGCTTCAGCAGTTGTAATTGGGTGGCTGTCAAGAGCACCCGTGGGGAGAATGTGACACAGTTGCCTCAACTTTAGATATTATTTCAGATCAAAAGGCTTAAACAACATTCAGAAACTCCGATAAGGAATCCCATCTGAATGCTGCCCTTAAAACATTTCTGGACAGTCTTTTTTCCAACAGGGTCTTGCTCCCGTGAGATTAAAGAAAGGACCACAGGACATTGCTGGATGTTGATGCTCCTCAACCCCATTGTAGGAAAAAGTTCCACTTTTATCAAATGACTTTTAACTTACAAATGTTTCCTAATGTCAGATATTTCAGGTAAGAAAAGCCGACATCATTAGGGTTCCTGTGATATTTGATACTGTCTTAAGATGAAAGAACCAAAAAAAAAAAAAATCTTGAAAGACCCCATGCTGTTTGGCTGTTTACCTTGTGGGGTTAAATAGATAATAATAATAATAATAATAATAATAATAATAATAATAATAATAATAATAATAATCATTAATATTAATATATATTTTCCCTTTAAGTTCAATTCAACTCCTTCATGGATATATTCATGTCATTTTCTAAGGTAAAATATAGAAATGGTTTCCAATTTTTTTATGAGTACGGTTTTGTTTGTTTTCCCAGTTTGATAGTCCTAGATCTTAATGATTATATTATGTTGTGTTGTGTTGTGTTATATTATATATTATATATTATATATTATATATTATATATTATATATTATATATTATATATTATATATTATATATTATATATTATATATTATATATTATATATTATATATTATATATTATATATTATATATTATATATTATATATTATATATTATATATTAT
>NW_015390389.1:16457-41102 GCF_001527695.2 Protobothrops mucrosquamatus | reverse complement strand
AATTTTATACCACAGCATCTTACAAATGGCCACAGTACAATCAAAACACAGAATTTATCATCCAAAAGTCAAGTCAAAGCACACCAACAATCCATTAAACAATCAAAGCATCCCACAACAGCTCCACACCCCCATTCTAAACCAAGATCTGGAGATACCTCCAGATGAGGGTCTTTTCTTCAGCAGGATCTCTAGAAAAGTAGGAAACAGTAACGTCTAGGAAAAGCCCAAACATTTGGGGAACATATTTTAGTGGAAGCCTTTGACTGAAATGTGTCAATGGCTATTTTTAATATTAAAATCATATTTTGGATTGGTCTCTTCCTTGTTCCTGGCCTGGAGCAATGCCCCTTACCCAACAAAAGACTCTGAAGTCATTATAATTAACCCAAAATCTGTCTCTGGAATATTAGGAGTCACTACTTCCTTGAGTAGTGAAAGTTACACTGCGGATATGTCCTATGTAAAAGGGGGGGGGGAAATCCGGAACTTGATACAGGTAGTCCTCAATTTACAACTCCAACTGAGCCCAAAATTTCTGTTGCTAAATGAGACATTTGTGTTAAGTGAATTTTGCCTCACCGTCTGGCTTCCCCCACTGACTTTGCTTGTCAGAAGGTTGCAAAAGGGGATCACGTGACCCCGGGGACAGTGCAACTGTCATAAATACAAGCCAGTGGCCACGTGCCCAAATTTTGATCACGTGACCCTGGGGATGCTGCAACTGTCGTGTGAAAAATGGTCCTAAGTCCCTTTTTTCAGCACCGTTGTAACTTTGAACGGTCACTAAATGAACTGTTGTAAGTCGAGGACTGCCTGTATTGAAAAGAGATTCCATTCATAATCGGATAAAACTAGTCGGTGTCTGAAAATTTGGAGAACTGCATCTTATTATGGGCAATGTAATTAAAAGCAACATCGTTGCATGAGATAATTGTATTTGCTGATATTCGGGGGGGGGGCAAATGAAACACTTTGGAGATCTGCCTCATCTGCATAGTGACCAAAGTCATTAAGTCACCCAGAGTTAAATGCCATATTTTTTTTCCCTGTCCCCTGAGGGAATGGACAAGGGCCGGAGGTCCGTGGTGTATTTTAAGAGGAATGACGGCGTTCGCACATTAGATATGCAGACAGCATATTGCGCTGGCTGTCAGAACGGTTTTCAGATCTTGTTTGACAAGTACAGGATATTTTTAATTTTTTTCTTTATGTTTTAGGGATTGCTCCTCTCAGCCACATCTGTCTCCAGTGGTGAGCGGGGTTATCAACACACGGGAAAATCCAGTCGGAATCACATGGCGAGGCTTGTTATTACAAGAACCGACTGATCCTATGAAAGTCAAGGGCTGCTTGGATCACACTGGCTTTGAATACAGAAGTAGGGTTGGTGAAGGCTCTTGTCTAAAATTACACAACGCTCGTCCTGCTCTGTGTAGAGATGATCCTGAGCTAGGCGGGCTCCCCAGTATGTGTGTTCCTGGCATTGACACAACTACTTTGATGGAGCATGAAAAAGTCCAGAGGAGGACCACAAATGTGATCAGAAGGTTGAATTTCTTGCTGTCTTCCAGTACTTGAGAGTCTGTCACAGAGAAGAGGTAGTTGACTTCTTCTCCAAAGCACCTGAGGGCAGGACAAGAAGCACCGGGTGGAAGGACTGACTCTGCTGTGGCCATGACATACTTTATAGCCTGCCTTTATTATTTTTATAAATGATGTCCTTCCTTCCTTCCTTCCTTCCTTCCTTCCTTCCTTCCTTCCTTCATTCATTCATTCATTCATTCATTCCCACATACCTACCTTATCTTCCTTCCTTCCTCCCTCCCTCCTTCCCTTTCTTCCTTCCAGATCAACCATTCTTCTTTCCTTCCTTCCCCTTTCCTTCCCCTCCCTCTCTCCTTCCTTCCCTCCCTCCCCCCTTTTCTTTGCTCTCACTACCTACCATCTTATCTTCCTTCCTCCCTCCCTCCCTCTCTTTCTTCACTTCTTCACTACCTACCTTATCTTCCTTCATTCTTCCTTCCCTCCCTCCTTTCCTCCCTCCCTCTCTTTCTTCATTCCCAACTACTTCTCTCCCCTCCCCTCCCTTCTCTTCTGTTTCCTTCCTTCCTTCCTTCCTTCCTTCCTTCCTCCCTCCCTTCCCTCCCTCCCTCCCTCCCTCACTTCCTTCCCTTCCCTTCCCTTCCATTCCCACCTACTTTCCTACCTGGATTACATGAGGCATCCCTTCATTTTTGTTCGCAAAAAGCTGGACCCTTTCCTGAGCCAGATCTGAAACACTTCCAAGATCTGAGACCTTTGGCTGCCCTTAAGTCAATGATGGAAACGTACATCAGGAGCTACAGTACATAACATACTGTATACATAATTATACGTATATGTATTTCATTCTCACCATTGCACTATTTAAAAAAAAATACAGCAGCACAATAGGCGAAGTTTGACTATTGTATATAAAAACGGGCTGCATGTTCCCCATAGCTGGAAAAAGTATTTTCAAATGCCTCATGTGTGAATCAATAGCAATAGCACTTAGAAATAGTACTTAGACCAGGGGTCTTCAAACTTGGCCCTTTTATGACTTGTGGACTTCAATTCCCAGAATTTCTCAGCCAGGCACGCTGGCTGAGGAATTCTGGGAGCTGAAGTCCACAAGTCGTAAAAAGGCCAAGTTTGAAGACCCCTGACTTAGACTTATATACTGCTTCGTAGTGCTTTACAGCCCTCTCTAAGAGGTTTTACAGCACATTGTCCCCAACAATTGTTTTACCGACCTCGGAAGGATGGAAGGCTGAGTCAACCTTGAGCCGGTGAGAATCGAATTGCTGGCAGTCAGCAGAATTAGCCTGCAGTACTGCACTCTAACCACTGCGCCACCAGGCCGCAGCCAAAATCTAACCCGAACTCATTGATAGAATTACATTCTTTGTATTGAGGTTCCAATACTGCTTGGTCTCCCCTCTCCAATACCAAGACAAGGGTCTTCAAACTTGGCCCTTTTATGACTTGTGGACTTCAACTCCCAGAATTCCTTAGCCAGGATGGGGGAACTATGGCCCCTTCATGAGTGGCGGACTTCAACTCCCAGAATTCCTGAGCCAGCATGGGGGAACTATGGCCCCTTCATGACTTGCGGACTTCAACTCCCAGAATTCCTGAGCCAGCATGGGGGAACTATGACCCCTTCATGACTTGTGGACTTCAACTCCCAGAATTCCTGAGCCAGCATGAGGGAACAATGGCCCCTTCATGACTCGTGGACTTCAACTCCCAGAATTCCTCAGCCAGCCATGCTGAGGGGAAAGGGAGAGGTTTTCAAGCTGAGCCATACTGGCTCTGGAATTCTGGGAGTTGAAGTTCACAAGTCATGAAGGGGCCGAAGTTCCCCCATGCTGGCTGAGGAATTCTGGGAGTTGAAGTCCACAAGTCATGAAGGGGCCATAATTCCCACATGCTGGCTAAGGAATTCTGGGAGTTGAAGTCCACAAGTCATAAAAGGGCCAAGTTTGAAGACCCCTGACCTAAGATGTCAGATTTCTTGCTCCCCATTGCAGTTCATATCTCATGCTCACCAGTGTTTGGGGAAACAGAATAAAGGGTACACTTTGCAAAGTTTACATCAGTCTCTGGCAAGAAGACAAGGAACTCTTCTCTGAAGCTATGACCTATTTTATCTTCCATGAAAGCTCTGTTAATTATATTCCTGTCTATGTACTGACTTGGTCTGACAGGATGAGATGCCTTAAAAGAAGTGTTGCAGGATCTACGTGAGCCTGAAGTCTCCAAAGCTTAGCAAAGCTTGCAAATCTCTCATTAACAAAATTAAACACCATGATTATTGACATTTGAGAAGACAAATATCTGCAAAGATGACACATTGCCCTGTAGCAAAACTGAGTGAGCCGGTCAGATTCCCTCTGTGGAGAATATAGTTTTAATGGACCTTTCTTTCTCATTTCAGATGCCAACACAAAGTATCTGCATTGCTACTCCTGCATTACTGTGAGAAGTGGAGAAACACAAGACTTCCAAGGAAGAAATGAAACTCTGAAGATAGCTTGGCAAAAGCAAAGCTGATGACCGTAGCAGAAGTAAGTGCCGGGCAAGTCGATCAGCTCTTTGATAATTCCTCTCTGGACAAGGAGAGGACAGGAGATCACCCACAAGTACTCCAGACAGCTACTCCTCATGAGGATACCACAATATATATAGATGTATGTATACATATAGGAATTTATTTATTTATTTTAGAACATTTATATAGTCTCCTACTCACTCACAATAACTTTAGGCGGCTTAGAAACAGCAAAAAACACAAAATAGAAAAAAAAAATCAAAATAAAAAAGATAAAAAACAATACCCTCCAATGACAGCACATGATTAAATAAGCCATTTGATGTGTGTGTATCCATGTATGTATGTATGTATATGTATATATGTATGTAAATAATAATAATAATAAAGTTGGAAGGGACCATGGAGGTCATCTAGTCCAACCCCCTGCTCAGGCAGGAAATCCTATAATGGCTGTCCAGTCTCTTCTTAAAAACTTCCAGTGTTGGAGCATTCACCGCTTCTGGAGGCAGGTTGTTCCACTGGTTAATTGTTCTAACTGTCAGGAAGTTTCTCCTTAGTTCTAGGTTGCTTCTCTCCTTGATGAGTTTCCATCCGTTGCTTCTTATCCTGCCTTCAGGTGCTTTGGAGAATAGCTTGACTCCCTCTTCTTTGGGGCAGCCCCATAGATATTGGAACACTGCTATCATGTCCCCCCTCATCCTTCTCTTCATTAAAGTAGACATACCCAATTTCTACAACCGACCATGATGTTCATCAGATATCTAGGGCTGTTCATCAGATATCTAGGGCTGTCTAAGGTCCAGCAGAGACTCCAACTTTATGATTGTATCACATTAGGTGCCTCTACTGGACTTTACAGGCTGACCTATCCCAGCCTACCAGCAAAGATGGGAGAGAAATTTTCTATATTTCTGATATTTCCATGGTAACTATGAAGTATGAAATTCCTATTGGCATTGCTTGCAAGCTTCTTCCACCAACCAAGAAAGGGATGTTGTTGCACTGCCTGCAAAATTAGTCAGTCTTTTATTATTCAACCACCATCAATTGTAATATTTTATCTTGTTTTGTTTTTACTTTGTTTTGTTTTTAATGAGTTTGTTTGCAATTCTGGTCAGTGACCGTAATAAAAATATTCAAAAAAAAAAAACCCAGAAAAGGATGGAATAGTCGATTCAAAACAAACAATTCAAAATGGGCAATATTAATTCACGTTGATTCACATTAGTTTGAGGACACATTTAATTCCTAGCACAATCCACACTGGTTTGTTTGGTTTTTTTGTTTGTATCCCACCTTTATTACTTTTACAAATAACTCAAAGTGGTGAACATATCCAAATGCACCTTCCTCTGTTGTTGTCTCCACAACAACAACCCTGTGAGTTTGGTTTGGCTCAGAGAAAGGGACTTGCCCAAAGCCATTCAGCTGGCTTTCATGGCTAAGGCAGGGCTAGAACTCATTGTCACCTGGTGATTGGCCCAAAGTCACCCAGCTAGCTTTCATGCCTAGGTTGAGACTAGAACTCACCATCTCTTGATGATTGAGACAAAGTCACCCAGCCAGCTTTTATGACTAAGGGAGAACTAGAATTCACTATCTCCCGGTGATTGGCCCAAAGTCGCCCAGCTGCCTCTCATGCCTATTCTGAGACTAGAACTCACCGTCTCCTGATGATTGAGACAGAGTCACTCAGCCAGCTTTTATGACTAAGGGAGAACTAGAACTCACTATCTCCTGGTGATTTGCCCAAAGTCACCCAGCTATCTCTCATGCCTATGTTGAGACTAGTACTCACCATCTCCCGGTGATTGAGACAATGTCACTCATCCAGCTTTTATGACTAAGGGAGAACTAGAACTCATTATCTCCCGGCGATTGGCCCAAAGTCATCCAGTTGCCTCTCATGACAAAGTGGGACTAGAACTCACAGTCTCCTGATTTTTTCACCACTAGATCAAACTGGCTAGATGACCAAACTCCACATGAAATTCAGAGGTCTTGCCAATCATTGGCATCTGTTTATTTTTCCAGGTGGTCCAATTGGCTTGTTTTTGGAAATGTCCTGATTGATGTTGACATTCAGTTCTATCCCCATTATCAGGTGTTTATCACTAAAACACATTTTTCCCCTTAATGACTGAAGATAGCAAAATTCCACAGGTCTGAATGATGGATGTGTCTCTGTCAGTGGGAAGCTTAATTATGGGTTCAAATCATTCATTCATGCTGCCAGGATGCCATAATTTTAAGCCGTGAAAGTCATCTCACAGAAAGAGCATGGACATTTTAACTTTCCATCTGTTTTGTGTCTAGTCCCATTTTGTTGATAGTTTACTTTTGTCGCTGGGCCAACACAACATCATTCCTTAGCTCATTGTTCAAAATATGACATGAGCTTTGCAGAATAGAATAGAATAGAATAGAATAGAATAGAATAGAATAGAACAGAATAGAAGAGTTGGAAGGGACCTTGGAGGTCATCTAGTCCAACCCCCTGCTCAGGCAGGAAACTCTATACCATTTCAGAGAAATGGCTGTCCAGTCTCTTCTTAAAAACTTCCAGTGTTGGAACATTCACAACTTCTGGAGGCAGGTTGTTCCACTGATTGTTTTCACTGTCAGGAAATTTCTCCTTAGTTCTAGGTTGTTTCTCGCCTTGATTAGTTTCCATCTGTTGCTTCTTATCTTGCTTTCAGGTGCTTTGGAGAATAGGTTGACTCCCTCTTCTTTGTGGCAGATAGTGGAACACTGCTATCATGTCACCCTTTGTCCTTCTTTTCATTAAACTAGACATTCCCAATTCCAGCAACCGTTCTTCATGTTTTAGCCTCCAGTCCCCTGATGTCTTTGTTGCTCTTCTCTGCACTCTTTCTATTCCTGTGTATCACGGAGCCGATTTATTTGCTAACTAAAATTTTCAGTGGTATAAAAATTAGGAGTAGTACTATCCAAAGTGCTGATAGTTATGTTTGTATCCTGTGTAGGTAGCTTTGTAAGTGAATTTGGTAGGGAATCAAGTGCTGAACACTTAGATGTGGATATGATTCTCTGGGAAATTAGAACATTACTTTCCTTGCCATGACCCTCTTCTGACTTCACACCATGTAGCAGATTCTTTTACAATTCATAAGACCTAGTCCACATCTCTAATAATACTGGATGAAGCTCCTGACATCCAAGCTAGAGTTCCAAGACAATCGATCATAATGATGGACAGCAGTAATAGAGCCCATGCTGTGAAAAAGGGTCCAAATGACCATCATATAACCAGCAGATGATATCATAAGCTGTCACGCTAAATGTTATGTGTTTTTTCAATTGACTAAAATAAAACACACATGACTAGCAACAGAAGAGAATATTTGTAGCTCAGGGTTGTGTTGAAGGAAAAATCTTCATCAGGGTCCAGTCCGAGCCGGGAATAAACAACATGGTGACTGCTTTAGAAAGAAGGTTGTAGTTTATGGAAGAGGAGAGCCAGACAGAAAGATGGCTCTGGAAAAAAAACTGACCACATATAGTAGAGAGTGGGTTTTTATACCTTCTTGGGCTTTTGTTGGGAGTTGTTCCTGTGTCATGAACTTTGACCTGAGTCTGAGTGTGCCTTTCTGGTATTCTGGTGGTGGTGGGTTAATCCTATTATGTCCCAAAGGTCATATCTGGCTTCCCTGGGGCTGTGGCTGATGACTATTGGATTTTTTTTGGTGTGAGGGGATTGTTGATTCTAGGGATCTTTCTTTCTAATCCCAGCTTCCTGACGCTAATCTTTCTGACAAGATTATCACAATGGCATTTCTGCAGACCTGGTTTCTGTTTGGGGCAGAGAGCCTGGGGGGAGGGGAATGGTTTCTGCCTTTAAAATCCTTTGAGGAAATATATTCTGCCTTTTTAATATTTCCCAAAATATTTCTTTCTCTGGATTCTTCCCACAGTTGGACTGTGGGGTCCTTGGTGCTCTCTGAGCTTGGTGGTTTTCTTGCAGTCGTTTCATGACCAAAACTAGGTAACATCATCAGTGCTAGAAAGGAGGAGTAGGAGGAGGAGGAGGAGGAGGAGGAGTGTGTGGAATCCTTGGTGCTCTCTGAGCTTGGTTTTCTTGCAGATATTTCATTACCCAACTAGGTAACATCATCAGTGCTAGAAGGAAACCTAACAACAGCCTAATCAAGGAACCACCAAGAACACTGTCACCAACACTGACAGAGCAAGCCACTAGTATAAAGAGAAAGCAAACCCCACTCCCTTCTAGCCCTGATGATGTTACCTAGTTGGGTAATGAAATGTCTGCAAGAAAACGATCCGGGGAAAAAGTGATTTATGACCCTCTTACACATTTACGACAATTCCAGCATTCTCATGGTCATGTGACCAAAATTAAGACCCTTGGCAACTGGCTCATATTTATGATGGTTGCATAACCTGGGGGGGAGTCACGTGATCCCCTTTTGCGACCTTCTGACAAGCAAAGTCAATGGGGAAAGTCAGATTCACTTAACAACTATGGCAAGAAAGGTTGTAAAGTGGGGCAAAACTTTACAATTGTCTTGCTTAGTAGTGGAAATGTGGGGCTCAGCTGTGATCGTAAGTCGAGGACTCCCTGTAATCTGAAGGAATGTTAGCCCCCATTGTACCTAAACATGGAGAAAATATCACTATTTTCCTAAGATCCCTTCCCTAGGCCAGGGGTAGGCAATCTTGGCTCTTTTATGACTCGTGAACTTCAACTCCCAGAATTCCTGAGCCAACATGGGGGAACTATGGCCCCTTCATGACTCGTGGACTTCAACTCCCAGAATTCCTGAGCCAGCATGGCTCAGCTTGGAAACCTCCCCCTTTCCCCTCAGCATGGCTGGCTCAGGAATTTTGGGAGTTGAAGTCCAGGAGTCATAAAAGAGCCAAGGTTGCCTATCCCTGCCCTAGGCTCATCACCTGACAAAGTGTGATATTGTGCAGTTACATAACAGAAGCAATCACTGTACCGCATTTTGCATTGGTGAGACCATCACTCCAGTATTTCAATCTCAGCACTGTATTAAAAAGAATCAAAGAAATTGGAATTCCAGAATTCAAAAATAATAACGGAGATATGGAGACATGAAGTCAGGCGCCAGGCTCCAAAAATAACTTCCTAATAATAGCCATCTCTCAGCAGTTGAACCAATTATCTATTAGAGTAGTAAGTTTTCCTTCACTGAATGTTTTCCAAGTAGAGGCTGGACAGCCATCTGTAAGGAATGATTTGATCTAGAAATAATAATAATAATAATAATAATAATAATAATAATAATAATAATAATAATAATAATAATAATAATAATAATAATAATAGTAGTAGTAGTAGTAGTAGTAGTAGTAGTAGTAGTAGTAGTAGTAGTACCAATAGTAATAGGCGCCTTGGGTGCAATCCCCAAACAACTGGAGCACCACTTGAACACCATTGGCATTAGTCAATTGCAAAAGGCGGCCTTACTAGGAACTGCTTCCATCCTGCGACGATATCTGTAATTTATTTATTTATTTATTATTTAGATTTATATCCCGCCCTTATTATTTATTATTTATTATTTAGATTTATATCCCGCCCTTATTATTTAGATTTATATCCCGCCCTTCTCCCGTAGGACATCCAACATCCACATCTGCCTATCCCAGGTCCTTGGTAAGGACTCGATAGGTAGGCAAAAATGCCAAATCTCAGATAAAATTAAGGTGAAATGTGATTCCGGTTTTTCCACTGCTGCAGTAGCAAAGCTCGAAGAGCCACTATAACCTACGTAGAGCAAGCTCTGTGTTACTTGTTAAACTAAAAGAAGCTTCTCCTTCCTCTTCTCTGCCTTCTGAATATAAAAATAACCCAGGTGATGCTTGGAGCCGCTTTGAAAGATGGCTCGCGGGGAAGAGGCGGCCACAGGTGAAGCCTCATTAGTTTCCGTTCACAGAGTTTTGTGCAGACAAGGTTGAGCGTTCTGCTTTCCCCCTTTGGTTTCCTGTCAGCGTCATTAAAGAACAGTGAGCAGCTAAACGAGATAGATGTGAACATTTCGGGACTGTGAGGGACTCTCCATCATGCAGACATGGGGAAGAACCGTTGGACAGCTGAGGGATGTCCTTGAACTTTGAGAGGTGGGCAAGGCCAAGCCAAGACATACGTGGCACATAGACCCCAAAATGACTTGTATCTCAGTTTAACCCAAATACAGTTACAGGTAATCCATTATCGACCGTAATGGAACCTGCCGTAACTCATGATGGCTGAGGGCTGTCC
Source organism: Protobothrops mucrosquamatus (assembly GCF_001527695.2). Taxonomy (NCBI): domain Eukaryota; kingdom Metazoa; phylum Chordata; class Lepidosauria; order Squamata; family Viperidae; genus Protobothrops; species Protobothrops mucrosquamatus. The sequence continues at coordinate 30,753 of NW_015390389.1, read as the reverse complement.
TTGAACCTTGAGAGGTGGACAAGGCCAAGTCGAGAAATATGTGTCATACAGACACAAAAATCACTTTCCCTTTTCCCTTTTCCTTTGTCCTTTTATAGGTTCCCTCACCCTGCCCAGCTCTCGCAGCTGTTCCCGGACTCCACATGCGTGGAGAGGGGGAGGGGAGGAGCCCGGCCCTGCGTCCCTCTGTCTGTGGCACTGGCGCATGTGTCCACAGGGACGGCATGCGTGCCATAGGTTCGCCACCACGGGTATAGGGTTTCCTGCCTGAGCAGGGGGTTGGACTAGATGACCTCCAAGGTCCCTTCCAACTTTATTATTATTATTATTATTATTATTATTATTATTATTATTATTATTATTATTATTATTATTATTATTATTACTACTACTACTACTACTACTATTATTATTATTATTATTATTATTATTATTATTATTATTATTATTATTATTATTATTATTATTATTATTAAGGATCATCGCACAGTCAGCCAGATGTTCAGACTGGATTTGGCATTTTTGTCTACCTATCGAGTCCTTGCCAAGGACCTGGGACAGGCAGATGTGGATGTTTGATGGTATTACAGATATCATCGCAGGATGGAAGCAGTTCCTAGTAAGGCTGCCTTTTGCAATTGACTGATGGCGAATTTGTCAATGCCGATGATGGTGTCCAAGTGGTGCTCCAGTTGTTTTGGGATTGCACCCAAGGTGCCTATTACTATTGGTACTACCCTTGCTTGTTTTAGCCACAGTCTTTCTATTTCTATTTTAGGTCTTTGTATTATTATTATTATTATTATTATTATTATTATTATTATTATTAAGGATCGTCGCACAGTCAGCCAGATGTTAAGACTGGATTTGGCATTTCTGTCTACCTGTCGAGTCCTTACCAAGGACCTGGGATAGGCAGATGTGGATGTTTGATGGTATTACAGATATCGTCGCAGGATGAAAGCAGTTCCTAGTAAGGCCGCCTTTTGCAATTGACTAATGGCGAATTTGTCATTGCCGATGATGGTGTTCAATTGGTGCTCCAGTTGTTTTGGGATTGCACCCAAGGCGCCTATTACTATTGGTACTATTACTATATTATTATTATTATTATTATTATTATTATTATTATTATTATTATTATTATTATTATTATTATTACTACTACTACTACTACTACTACTACTACTACTACTATTACTTGTATCTCAGTTTAACCCAAATACGGTTACAGGTCGTCCTTGACATAACCCTAATGGAGCGTGCCGTAACTCGTAAAGGTTGACCCCATTTTTGTGATCTTTTTTGCAGTGTTGATGAAGTGAATTTCCATGGCCATTAAGTGAATCCATGGATGTTAAGTGAACGCCACGGTCATTAAGGAAATTGATGATGCACTATGAGCACGATTTTGCAGAAAACCGGCTGTAAAGGTCGCCTTTCAGCAAAACCGACATAAAACGGCAAGACCCTGCAAAAAGCTGTAATCGTAGCCAGCTTGCCAAGTGGCCAAAGTACAGCCATGTGACCAAGTGGACAATTGTCAGAACTTCAAATGCAGGTTGCATGTATCTCCAGATAGGTGTGGTGGAACCCTGAGTGGTCACTAAGCAACCAATTGTAAGCCCAGGATTACCTGTACTGAAATATGCTTCATGTGTGTAATCTTTCTTCACAAATGAAAATTGGGCAGGCTCTGCCTTTCTTACTTGTGGCTTTGGAGTCTGTAGGCTGACCGCAGAGTTCCAATTATGCACTTTGCATTAATCATACAGGTATTAATCACCATTATTAAGCACTATTAAGGTCTATATAAATCATTAACCTTCCCCAATATTACAGCTTTCAGAATAATTAATCAACATGGCTGTATGAACTGATAATTGTGGAAAATATATTTCCAACACTACTGAAGAAATGAAGGCAAGTATATGTGCCCCAGGATAATGTTTGCAGGATCCTTAAGGAATTTCTCTCTACCAGAATGGATGCTTTAGCTTTCAACCTCAGCAACTTTAAGCTATGAGGACTTCAACTCCCAGAATTTCCTAGCCAGCACGCATTGGGTGTGGCTTCCTATTGGTTGAGTGGTGTGTTGATGGCTGGCTCTTGGTTGTTGTTGTTTTTTTGTGCTGCCTGGGAAATGGCCCACTGTCAACAGGAGTGCCAATTTACCACTAGCTTATCTGGTACTTAGGAACTGAGGTCTTGGCAACACAAAGACACAACAGCCGATAGCCAGCCATCAACACACCAATCAACCAACAGGGAGCCACACCCAACCAGGCACCACATAAATACAACACATAGGATAGCCTACAGCAGGAGGTCTTCAAACTTGGCCCTTTTATGAGTTGTGGACTTCAACTCCCAGAATTCTTCAGCCAGGCATGCTGGCTGAGGAATTCTGGGAGTTGAAGTCCACAAGTCATAAAAGGGCCAGGTTTGAAGAACCCTGGCCTACAATAGTGTTTTTCAAGCTCAGCAACTTTTAGCTATGAGTACTTCAACTCCCAGAATTCCCCACCCATACATGCTAGCTAGGGAATTCTGGGACTTGAAGTCCTCAGAGCTTAAAGTTGCTGAGGTTGAGGAACACTGGCCTAAAGTACACATTCTGGTAGAGAGAAGTTCCCTGGGGGTGGGCTCCAGCAGAAATCCAAAAGCTTGGAAGACTAAGCCTTTGATCCCAGTGACCAACCCAGATTGGATCTTGCAACTTCTGAAGAGGCCTAGATTGAGAGGGTTGAGTGATGAATGGCAGATGCAACATTCCAGACTTTAGGAAAAGATCTTTTGAAGTTTTAGTACAGGGGTCTACCGTTGTAGTGCCATTGTAACTTCAAATGGCCACTAAATGAATTGTCGAGGACAATCAGTACACAGCTGTTTTTCGGTTACCTTCTGATAAACAGCCCTGTGTGTAGGTGTGTAAACTTGTGTCAAGTATTAATGGGCTGAAAAAAAATAAGCCCAAGATGAAGTGTTTAGCACCTAAAAGAAAACACATATCTTGAGTACAAGCTAATTATCAAGGAAGGCCTAACGATGCTCTCACGTTACTTATCTTTAGAAGCCAGAACAAATATATCATCCTCTAATTAAATACATGACTCCCTAATTATGAAAAGAACCTGAGGAAATTAACAACTCTGGGCAGTTCTGAAGAGGAAGACGTTTAACAAGTCCAATCTCAAGGCATGGAGAAGCAAATGATGTTGCAGGAGCAGAGTTTTTTTTTTTTTTATTCACTCCAATTCTAATTGCCATTGAACTTTCAGTCTACAGATATCAGGAGATCCTGATGGTGACAAAGTTATTCTGTTTATGAAAAGCAAAAATGGCCAAATTCCAGTGTAACTACAAGATACCACATTGGAGGGGGACAGAATGAATGGACGAACCAGTCTAGAAGCTTTCCTTGTCAGCCTTATTTATTAATTTTATTTATTAAGAAATGGCAGCCCAACTCACGGTGACTCTGAAGTAAAACCCCAAGCATACAATTAATAAATCCTTGTGTCCCTGGTGACAACAATCAAACAATTGATGGGCTCTGCCAGGCTCATTGGCAAAATCATGTTTCCAAGGCTTTTCAAAAGAGTGTGAAGGTAGGGACAATCCTATCTCCATGGAAATGATATTCAGCCGGTTCGCACCGTTTCGGCAGAACCGGTAGCTAAATTTTGTCGAGTTCAGAGAACTGGCTGAATGCACACTGCTTCCGGAAGTCCGTTCTAGGCCTAGGAGGCCTGGAGGAGGCCTCCCAGGCCTAGAACAGCCCACCGGAATTGCATGGATGCCACTTCCGGAAGTCCGTTCTAGGTCTCAGAGGCCTGGAGGAGGCCTCCCAGGCCTAGAACAGCCCACCGGAAGTGCGTGGATGCCACTTCCGGAAGTCCATTCTAGGCCTCGGAGACTCAGGCCTGCATCCATGCAGAGAACCGGTTGTGCAGGTATTTGAATCCCATCACTGGAGGGAGCCACCACGGAGAAGGCCCTTCTTGGTCCCACCAGATGGACATCCTTAAGAGAGGGGATCCGTAACATTCCCTGCCTCTCCGCTCTGCTGGATCTGGTAGATGCAACCACAAAAAGGCGGTTCTTCAAATAACCTGGTCTTGAATCATGTAGGACTTTAAAGCTAAAAACCAGAAATCTTCAAGTGGTCTGGAAGCAAATTGGCAACCAACACAGCTTCCTCAAGATAGGTGACATGTGTGCAAATGTATACAAGTTATACAGCTAGTCCTTAACCTATGACCACAATTAAGCCCCAAATTTCTGTTGCTAAGCAAGTCAATTGTTAAGACGGGTTTTGCTCCATTTCTCGCCATAGTTCTTAAGTGAATCACTGCAATTGTTAAGTTAGTAACATGGTTATTAAATGACTCTGGCTTCCCCATTGATTTTGCTTGTCAGAAGGTAGCAAAAGTTAATCACACAACTCAGTGGTGGGATTCAAATATGTGAACAACTGGTTCTCTGTGTGGATGCCGCTTCCGGAAGTCCATTCTGGGCGTGGGCAATAAAAAATTAGCTACGGGTTCTGCCGAAGTGGTATGAACTGGCTGAATCCCACCACTGACACAACTCCAGGACACTGCAACGCTCATAAATACATGCCAGTTGCCAAGCATGCACATTTTGATCACGTGACCATGTGATCATGCTGCGAAGGCTGTGACAAATGATCGTGTCACTTTTTTCAGTGCTGTGGTAACTTCAAACAATTACTAAATGAATGATTGTTAAGTCAAGGACTACCTGTATATAGAAGTTATACAACTTGACCCTAATCAAAACAATTTGAATATGAGTACATTCAAAGATTATAAACATCTTGCTTCTGAGAGAAACACCCGACATGCATTGCTAGAATTACACAGCAGTTACTGACCAAATATCAACAATAACACTATTATCCTCAATCTGTGGTTATCAGTTGGCACATACTAATTTGCTGACATGTTTTATGAAAGCACCCAGCTGTTTGGGAGCTAAGATAACTATGGTTTTCAAATAAAGTGTGAAGCAAAAACTCAACTGAATCTGTAGAATGTCTGGAAGTATCAAGACAGTTTAAATCTTTGTAAGGAAAGATATTAAACAGTGAGCTGGTTTTGCCCTTAGATTAATTTAGGGTACAAGGTGAAAATGGTTAAAAAGAAACTTGCTTAATAAAATATACTTATCAAATAGTTATATCCTTTAATTAGGTTGTTTTGAGCCATTATGGGTTATATTTGGAACAACTCAGATGGAATATCTAGAGAAATAAGTAAAGTTTTGTGGGAAGTCAGCCCCCCCCAGAGAAGGAAATATTAAAGAGGCAGAAAAGCATGCCCAGTTTTTCTTAATAGCCCCAAGTCTCCCTCCCCCAAGCAGAAACCAGCTCTGTAGAAATGCAGATGTAATAATCCATTCAGGAAGGTTGGAGCCCTCCAGCTAGAAGCTTAGGAAGACAAAGACACCTAAAATCTACATACCCCACCCAAACTCTAAGACAGGACATAATAGGATTAACCCACAGATGCCAAGGGGCACACTCAGACTCAGGTCAAAGTTCATGCCACAGGAACTACTCTAAACAAAAGGCTCCAGAGGGTATAAAAACCCACTCCCTACATGTGCTCTCTCTCTTTTCTGCCAGAGCCATCTTTCTGTCTGGCTCTCCTCTTCAATAAACTGCAACCTTCTTTCTAAAGCAGTCGTCATGTTGTTTATTCCCGGCTTGGATTGAACCATGATGAAGACTTTTCCTTCGACAGTTTATTTACTAATCCAGTTGGGAACATAATCTGGCATGAGGTATTAAATTTAGCTTATTTGGTTTTGATGCCCAGAGTAGAAGGAAGAACCACAATGAGACTTTATATGTCCATTGTTTTGTGCAAAATATTAAATGTTGAATCCTGTTGTTGGTACATTTTTTGAGAATGAAACATGTTTAGTTTTACAAAAAAAAATGGGGGGGGGGTTAACATCTAAGATGTGCATTTATGTATTGTTATTTTTATTTATTTATTGTGAAGCATCATTTGGAACTGAATGGGATGACACTTGCTACAGGGATTCCAGGGGTCAGGAATTCCAATCCCAAATTTCAGGGATATTTGTTGAGGTTTTTGTGCAAAGAAGAAGTGTGTTCAAGAATAATGATAGGCCATTTTGAATCCAATAGTTGGCAGGGCTTGCAGTAGAAGATTTGGTGTAGGATTAAGATGTTGGCCTGTAAACCAGGTGACTGTGAGTTCTAGACATGAAAGGCATGAAAGATGGCTGAGTGACTTTGGGCCTGGAGACTAAAACATATGAAGAACGGCTGCAGGACTTGGGTTTGGCTAGTCTAAAGAAAAGAATAAATAGGGATGACATGATAGCAGTATTCCAGTGTTTGAGAGGCTGGCCCAAAGAAGAGGGAGTCAAGCTATTCTCCAAAGAACCAGGGGGGAGGACAAGAAACCATGGTTGAAAACTGACCAAAGAGAGAAGCAACCTGGGATTTTAAGGAGAAACTTCCTAACAGTGAGGACAATTAACCAGTGGAACCGCTTGCCTTCAGAAATTGTGGGCACTCAAGGTTTTTAAGAAGAGACTAGACAGTCACTTGTCTGAAATGGTATAGGTTCTCCTGCTTGAGCAGGGGGCTGGACTAGAAGACCTCTATGGTCCCTTCCAGCTCTGTTTTATTCAATCACCAGGAGACCATGAGTTCTAGTCCCAACTTGGGAATGAAAGCTAGTTGGGTGACTGTGGACCAATCAGCAGATGATGGTGAGTTCTAGTGCCACCTTAGGCATGAAAGATGGCTGAATGACTATGTTCCAATCACCAGGAGACGGTGAGTTCTAGTTCTGCATTAAACATGAAAGACAGCTGGGTGGCTTTGGACCAGCCAGCAGGAAACGGTGAGTTCTAGTCCCACCTTAGACATGGAAGCTGACTTTGGGCCAGTCAATTTAACAATGCAAGGATCCTGATAGGAACCATTCATGGTAGTTATATGCTATCAACACTTAAAGAGTAACCTTGGTTACGAGTTAATTAGGCACCATTCATCCCTCTGCCTGTCATTTGGGGCTCAATTGCGAATATGTCTAGAAGTATACTGCAGAAATAGGATGTGAATTAAACATATTTTCATTCTGAGGCATCCCCAAATCATTAGATTCATATCATCAACCAATCCATAGTTGCTCAGCACATTGTTTGAATATGCATTCACTTACTGAATACATGATCAGTAGATTTGGGAAGTAGGTGTTTAGGTGGGCGGTGACGATGATGGTGGTCATCATTCAATATTAAACTAAGAAGAAGGTAGAAAATGTCCCCTAGGTGCTTTTTTTTCAGGACTTTCTTGTTTTTCTTTGAAGATCTTCTTTGAAGACCTGGATGACTAAGAATCTCCATAGACATTTAGCTAGGCACTTTGGCATGCACACCCTTCAAATGGTGCGGGAGTATAAATGGATTTCCAGAAAACATTGCAGACTACAGCAGTGGTTCTCAACCTGTGGGTCGGGACCCCATTTGGGGTCGATCGACCATTTCATGGGGGTCGCCAAGCAAGGCTGTCCGCCATTTTTTTTGTCCGCCATTTTTTTTGTCCGCCATTTTTTTTTCCCTTTTCCGGCGGGTGCCTTACCTCTCTTGGGCTGGGCCAGCTGGTGGTCGGCCTGCTCCGTCTCTGCCACTTGCCAGCTACGCCTCGGCCGGCGCAGGGGGCGGAACCACGCATGCGCGGTGCTCCCGGGCAGGGAAAGTCCTCGACTTACGACCGGTTGGGTAGTCCTCGACTTACAACCGGTTTAGTCCTCAACTTACGACCGGTTTAGTCCTCAACTTACGACCGGTTGGGGTCGCGGCATTAAAAAGGTTGAGAACCACTGGACTATAGGAACGTCTTGCGCTTCTGCCTGAGATGCAGACCGCACAGACTCATCCCCCAAAGCCTGTGTCTGTCTTCAACGTTGAAGGGACACAGGGCAGAAAACATCCGGCAGCCAAGAAGGCTCCACACAAATTTGTGCTACTCAGGAGACAAACCTCCAAGTGGCCTCAACGACTCTCTAAAAGAAGGCAAACAACCAGCTGTCTGCAAGGAGTATAAATCCTCCCATTCTCCACCATCCACGAACAAGGAGTGTATATCGGAGGTGGTGGCCCTTTGAGAGCTGTATGCAACGAAATTTCATTTTGGTGTATGCCGATTGGTGTACATTCAAAGTGACAATAAAGTTGTTATTATTATTATCCAGTCAGAGCTGAAGAAGCTTCTTGGATGAGAAGGAAAATGTCTTCAAAGAAAAACAAGAAGGTCCACTTGCCTCCTGAAAAAAGCATCTTTGGGACAACCAGGATCTCTGGATGACGGAGACTCTCCATAGACATCAGGCCAAAAAAATATTTTCAGCGGTAGAAAAATACATCATTTTGGTTCGCGAAGGAAAGCATTAATAATTGCAGCAGCACACGCAAATAAGAAATACATGTTTTTTTCTTTTCCTGGTTTTCGTTTTGGGAGGTGTCCAGAATTACAAGCCACAGGTGGATTGAGTAAATGATCGTTCCCCCACCCCCCCATTTTACTAGTGATTTCCATTGTCAAGGGATTTGACATTAAGTGTTTCACATAATGCCAGCTTGTAGGGGGGGGGGGGGTCTTGTTCTTAGGAAAAATAAATACTTTTAATTTCCCAGGCATTGAATAACTGTCTACTCAACAATGGCTCAAGCATCATGGCGTTCGCCTGAAAAGCTGTATACCTTGTGGTGATTATTGTTTATTTGAAGACAGTTTAATTAGCTGACCTTTTCGCACTCTTTGGAAACATCATTAATTGCTTTGATTATTTGGGCCCTTCCAGATTTTTTTTCTTGCAACTGCTTATTGATTCTAATTCCTTCGGTGATTAGCTTCACTTCTAGACCATTTTGCTTACTGGTGATAGTTTACATTTTTTTTAATGCATCTCTTGATCTCCTGCCCATTGTTTAATACAAACTTTTCTCTGGATAGGATTTGGAACTATTTTATTTTTATTTATTTTTTTGGCACCGTTAGGCAATGAATATATCAAGGGAGTCTTTGACTTACAACCATTCACTTAGGGATGGAAAAAAGTGACTTATGACCGTTTTTCACACGTAGGACCATTGCAGCATCCCCATGGCCACGGGATCAAAATTTGGAGGCTTGGCAACTGGCATGTACTTATGACAGCTGCAGTGCCCCGGGGTCATGTGATCAACTTCTGCAACCTTCTGATAAGCCAAGTCAATGAGGAAGGCAGATTCACTTACTGTAACAACCGGGCTACTAATTTAACAACGGCAACGATTCACTTAAAACTGTGACAAGAAAGGCCGTAAAATGGGGCAAAATTCACTTAACAACTGTCTTGCTGGAAATTTTGGGGCTCAATTGTGGTCGTAAGTCAAGGACTACCTGTATTCTGTGGGCCGACACTTGCATTGCAACAGGTTCTTCTGTTTCTAAATTGAAATAAATTGTCAGGGTAATAATTTAACAGCTAAACAGCTTATGTAAAGATGTAATGTAATGTGGATGATGCAATGATAGGATGATGCAATATTAGGAATGACTCAGCAGGGTCTGTGTCTGTGCCTTTAAGAGGCTGAGTATAAAAGGGAAGTTTTTTTACTGGAGTTTTCTCTCTCTCGTCTGTCTGACTGCTGTAACTGCTGTGTATTTGAGTTTGCTGTTTCACCACGTGTATGTGTTGGATTAAAGTCTTCATCCTGATTCATCCAAGCCGGGAATAAATAAGCAACATGGTGACTGCTTTGGGAAGAAGGTTACAGTTGATTGAAGAGGCAGAAAGATGGTTCTTGCAGGAAAGAGCAGAGGGAAGAAAGGGTGAGCACATGGGTAGTAGGTTTTTATATCCCCTCCAGCCCTCTGTTTGGAATAGTTTCCTGTTCCTGTGGCATGAACCTTGAGGATATCTCTGAGTGTTTTTCTAGGCCTTGATATCTGTGGTTTAATCCTATTATCATATCCTGCTTCCCTGGTGATGGGGCTAATGACTCCTAGAGTTTGGGTGGGGTATGCAGATTTTAAGTCTCCTTGTCTTGACAAACTTTCTGATGGTTTTACATTTGCATTTGTATAGGGCTGGCTCCTGTTTAGGATAGTTGGCTCCTGCTTTTAAAAATCCTTTTGAGGAAAAATATATTTTTCTGCCCTTTTAATATTTTCTTCTCTGGGGCTCTGACTTCCCACAATATGCGGCTCTGACTTCCCACATATGTATCTTATTTCTAGTGTATATTTGTAGATAGTGTAATATAAACCACATTTAATTACAAACCACTGTTTACGGTATTTACTCCTGGGTTACCTCAGCGCAATAAGACTGTGCATGCTCTGACATAAATTAGGGTCCCTTTTCCCATTGTCAGTGGCAAATGGCTTCAGGAGTTGTTGCCAGGTGAACAGTCTGGTTAGTAGCACGACTGAGGCTATAGCTTAGGTTGTTGTGACTGCTTTTTTATATTACCATATTGGCTTTATAAATGTCCTTCTTTAAAAATGCCTTCCAAAGCAAACAATTTCACACCACATGCTTAATACCACATACACACAAATATACAACTTAATCAGCAACTTCCAGCATGTGAGAGACAAAGAGAAATAAGCAGAAGAGGACAGAAATAAACCATATTTACACACCATTCAAAAGAGAGAATAAAAAAAAGGCTAAGAAGGAAACAAAGGGACAAAACACATCCTCTCCAACAGCCAACTCCCAGAGAAGCAGGGATTCACACCAGACAAACAATCAGGCAGAAAGCAATGCCCTAATGAGAAGAAAAACCACATCACCAAAACATATACATCTGATTAAAAGATGGTTGAACTGATGGTCGTGAATGACTCCCTTAAGATGGGATTAGTAGGATCTTACTGTTCCTTCCCTCTAATACAGGGGTCTTCAAACTTGGCCCTTTGATGAGTTGTGGACTTCAACTCCCAGAATTCCTCAGCCAGTGTGCCTGGCTGAGGAATTCTGGGAGTTGAAGTCCACAACTCATCAAAGGGCCAAGTTTGAAGCCTCCTGCTCTACTACAATGGTGCCAACAATGAGAAGGCCCTGATGATCATATTTTTAATGTTGATGGGACACAAACCTCCATTGTTTAGCTGACAAAGTCATTACAAAAACACAGTAAGATGCTCCAAACAACTGACAGAGAGAGACAGAGAGAAGAGATGAAAAGAAATATATTAAAAATAGTATTATACAGTACCATTTGAACATGCATTCAAGAGAAATACCATTTTTAAAGCCTCGTAGTGATTCCAACCACTCTCCCAAGCTAATCATCCATGAAATATGTGCTACGATTCTTTTGCTCAGATCAATAACTGTAATCACTGGGGACTGGAAGGAATATGTCAGGATTCGAACTGCTCATTCAGACTTCATCACAGCGAGGAATATCCCCTCTTTGCCTGGATATGGGGAATTTGATGCCTTGGCAGTTTAAAGTACCTCTTCATGGCAAATCCAAGCTGCCACAGGTCTGATTAGCAGGTCAACAGGTTTCATTAGAACTTGATTACCCAATTGTCCCTCCATTTTGAAAGGAATGTGAAACTGAAAGCTAAAAAGCAACATTCAGTAGAGTGATAGACAGATAGTTAAGAGAGAGAGAGAGAGAGAGAGAGAGAAAGAAAGAAAGAAAGGCAGAGATGATAGATACATAGAGGATATTGATAGATATCTAGATAGATACATTGATAGATAAAAAGAGGGAAAAAAGAAAGAAAGAAAGAAAGAAAGAAAGAAAGAAAGAAAGAAAGAAAGAAAGAAAGAAAGAAAGAAAGAAAGAGATGATAGATACATAGAGGATATCTAGATAGATATCTAGATAGATACATTGATAGATAAAAAGAGAAAAGAAAGAAAGAGAAAGAAAGAAAGAAAGAAAGAAAGAAAGAAAGAAAGAAAGAAAGAAAGAAAGAAAGAAAGAAAGGAAGGAAGGAAGTAAGGAAGGAAGGTAGAGAGGTAGAGAGACAGAAAGAGAGAGAGAAGATAGATAGGTAGGTAGGTAGGTAAGTAGGTAGGGAGAGAGAGAGAGAGAGAGAGAGAAATACACAGACATACATATGAGATATATGTAAGTGTGATGGAGAAGGGAAATGAGAAAGAAGATAACTAGCTAGATAGCTAGATGGTAGATAGGGCTGGAAATTCACATGTCTCATCCCTTTTGAAACTTTTCTCTTAACTGCTTAGTGCCATTGTAACTTCGAACAGTCACTAAGCGAACTGTTGTAAGTCGAGGACTACCTGTACTTTATCACTTTTTCCCCCTTTTTTTTTGTCATCAAGTTTTTGACACCTTGCTAGGCGACTGGAGGTACTCGGATATTGCCATATCCTAAAAGTGGTACAATGGGTGAAAAGGTTGAAAAGCCCTGCATTATGCATCCCACCTTCCAAAACACTGATTTTGCTAAGGGAACAAAACATTTCTTTCACTTTTTAAGGCTAGGAAAACTGAGACGTGAAGATTCCCCCAGTGTCCTTTCTCCCAGACAAGGCCATCTACAGGAACCATGGAGAAGGTAGGACCTTCTCAATCACTGCCCTGGGATAGCATTGCCCTGGAGACCACATCTAACTCCCTGCTCCCGAGTTGTTGAAAAGCTATTGGGCCTTTCCATCATGCCTTTGTGGTCTAAAATATTGTTTTGAATTGCCCTATAAGGGGCGAATTTGGCTAGGTTTGGTGATTAGGAGTGGCAGGAGTGTTTTGATGAGGGGTGGATGGATGGATGGATGGATGGATGGATGGATGGATGGTAAGAAGTAATGAAGGGAGGGAGGGAGAAATGAAGGAGGGAGAGAGGGAGGGAGGGAGGGAGGAAGGAAGGAAGTAGGGAAGGAAGGAAGGAAGGAAGGAAGGAAGGAAGGAAGGAAGGAAGGAAGGAAGGAAGGAAGGAAGGAGTGGATGATAGATATATAGAAGGGAGGGAGGGAGGGAGTGAGTGAGGGAGGGAGGGAGGAAAGAATGAACGAAGAAAGGAAAGAAGGCAATGAGGGAAGAAGCAAGCAAGCAAAAGGAAGAAAGTATCCTTTCTTTGGAGAAAGGATTTAGTGTGTTGTGTGAATCCAGATGGAGAATAGCATCCCTGGCAGACTCAGATTCACAGAGTGTCAGCCGAATGTAATCTGTTTGATACATTAAAGAGTCAAAGACCAGAAAGTTCTAAGTGAGGCAAATGTACAACATGTAAATCACTGGATACACCGAAATTGTTCTTCATTATTATTTCCATTACTGACAAATACATCTATGGAATAAAGGACCACAATTTGTTTAATTATACCCATCAGGATTTAGACACAGAACATTTGAAAATAAGTTTTTGCTCTTTCTTTCATGCCTGGCAATACAAATGTTGAATTATTAATCATATGAATGACTCAACTGCCTTTTTTTTTTTTTTTAAACTTTCCGTATAATTGTCAATTTTCTTTCTGTAGACTATATTTTCCTTTCTTTCTGCCTTTTTGCAATAATTTCAACTAAACCATTTCTTTTGTTCTTTTCCTCCGCCCTTTCTCAGTCCAAGAGGAAAAATAATTTAAAGCTTGGAATACAATTTATAAACAAAAAAATGTAGTTTTAGTGGTATTTTGACAAGGAAAAAAGTCTGTATATTTTATAATATATACATTTTACTGTATAAAATACATATATTTAGTAGGTAAACATAACAGATCAATATACAACCAGTGTCACAACAACAACAACAGCGTCTTTTATGTTTTATCTATTTTATTCAATACTGGGCTGACTTGATCTCCATCATATAGAGGAGTATTTAGTCCTCAGTAAAGTATTAACTTTTTTCTACTGTTTTCACAAGGACAACACAATCACAAGTAAAATAATAAGCAGACAGGAAAGATGCCTCAGACGCATTTGATGAATTAGCCATGAAGGTCCTGGGAAATATATTCAGATACCACGATGTGTCAGAATTGGGAAAGCAATGGTATTCCCTCGGGACTCTTTATGGAATTGCGAGTTAGAACTTAAAGAATCAAGATAGGAAGAATATTGATGTTTGTGAACACTGGTGTTAGAGAAGATTTCAGAGAATACCAAGGACAGCCAAGACAGCAAATCTGTCATTCCTGCCTCCACTTGTACCTTTAAGTAAGAACAATCCTTGACTGTCCTAGATAGATAGATAGATAGATAGATAGATAGATAGATAGATAGATAGATAGATAGATAGATAGATAGA
>NW_015390389.1:13469-15900 GCF_001527695.2 Protobothrops mucrosquamatus | reverse complement strand
TTACTACTATTGAGCAAGGTGCCACCTATGCTGTACTTGTGCATTTGGTTTTTCTTGCCTAAATGTAGAACCTTGCTTTTTTCACCATTGAATTTCATTTTGTTAGATAGTGCCCAGTGTTCAAGTCTGTCCAGATCCTTCTGTATCTTAAGCCTGTCTTCTGGAGTGTTGGCTATTCCTGCCAGCTTGGTGTCATCTGGATGAAGGATCCGGAGGCTAAATTGTATGATGACTGGCTGAGGGAGTTAAGGAATGTCTAGTCTATCTAAGATAAGGAGTAGGGGAGAGATAACTGCCTTCCAGTACTTGAGGGGCAGCCATAGAGAAGAGGGGGTTGATTGATTCTCCAAAGCACTTGAGGGCAGGACAAGAAGTAATGGGAGGAAGCTCATTAAAGAGAGATCTAACCTAGAATTAAGGAGAAATTTCTTGACAGTGAGAAGAATTAATCAATGGAATAGTTTGCCTCCCAGTGTTGTAGATGCTCCATCACTGGAGCTTTTCAAGGAAAAAAAAAGGACAACATTTGACTGGGATGGTCTAAGGCTCCCGCCTTGAGCAGGGGGTTGGGCTAGAAGACCTCCCAGGTCCCTTCCAGCCCTATAATTCTATATTCCATGTTCTTTTTTTTTTCAAGTTGTGAACTGTGGACGAGGAAACATTACTCCCCAAAGCAAGCAGGAGGGGGACAAAGAAGGTGTGTGCAGAACAAAAATCAGAATCAATTTCATTTGATTGGGGAGAAATTAATTCAACAAATTTAATGAAATATAACTCCATGAAATCAAAATACATCAAGCATGTCAAATTTCAGCACATTAAGTTAAGCAGGTTGACAATGATTTTTGCCCTTGAACTAATAATTCTGCCTTTTTGTCTCAATAAAAAGTACAATTTGCTGCTCCTTAGCTGTTCAAACAATTCTGACTGAATATAGATAGCAACAGCACTTAGACTGTATATAAGGAACGGCTGCTGGAATTGGGTATGTCTAGTTTAATGAAGAGAAGGACGAGGGGGGAAAGGATAGCAGTGTTCCAATAACTCAGGGGCTGCCCCAAAGAAGAGGGAGTCAAGCTATTCTCCAAAGTGCCTGAAGGCAGGACAAGAAGCAACGGATGGAAACTAATCAAGGAGAGAAGCAACCTAGAACTAAGGAGAAACTTCCTAACAGTGAGAACAATTAGCCAGTGGAACAACCTGCCTCCAGAAGCTGTGAATGCTCCAACACTGGAGGTTTTTAAGAAGAAACTGGACAGCCATTTGTCCGAAATGGTATAGGGTTTCCTGCCTGAGCAGGGGGTTGGACTAGATGACATCCAAGGTCCCTTCCAACTTTACTATTATTATTATTATTATTATTATTATTATTATTATTATTATTATTATTATTATTGTTGTTGTTGTTGTTGTTGTTGTTGTTGTTGTTGTTATTATTATTATTATTATTATAGTTGTAGTTGTAGTTGTAGTTGTTGTTGTTGTTATATACCACTTCATAGTGCTTTAAAGCCCTCTCTGAGCGGTTTACAGAGTCAGCTTATTGCCCCCAACAATCTGGGTCCTCATTTTACTTGACTTCGGAAGGATGGAAAGCTGAGTCAACCTTGAGTGTGTCAGAATTGAACTCCTGGCAGTGAGCAGTGAGTTAGCCTGCAATACGGCATTCTAACCACTGCGGCACCACAGTGCATATACATGGTTCTTGTTTAATAGCCACTAATACAGCAATCATTGAAACTTGCAATATCATTGAACAAGTGATGCTCACAACTGATCCTTGAAGTTCTAGCTGTCACCTTGACCCGCAATCCTATAGTTGCCATTTGAACCTTCTTTCTTGGCTTCCTATAAGCATGGGGAAGCTGGCAGGAGGTCACAAATGGCAACCGTGTGAAGTCCTCGTGTAACGACAGTGCAGGATTTGCTCCACGATGGCAGCCAGAAAGCACCAGAACTGCCATCACTAAGTGAGACCCCACACATGATGTCATGTTTTACAGTACTGTTCCTTAGTAATGGAAACTGCATCCAAATTGTCAATTGTTTGACAATTATGTTATTAAAGATGAAAGTGTCCCCTATCCAGTTGTGTCTGACTTTAGGGAGGCAGTGCTCATCTCCATTTCTTATTTGAGGGAGCCAGTGTTGTCCGAAGACACGTCCGTGGTCATGTGGCCAGCGTGACTATATGCTGAGGCGCATGAGTGGTTGTGTTACATTCCCACCGAAGTGGTGCCTGTTTATCTACTCACATTTCCATGCTTTCAAACTGAAAAGGTTGACAGGAGCTGGGGCAAGTAATGGGAGCTCAACCCGTCTTGCAGTGCTCGGGACTGGAATCCAGGCTGTCAACTTTCCAATTGGCAAGCTCAGTGTCTTTAACCTAATCACACCCAGCTATGTATTATGAGATTAAATTAAACTTTTG
>NW_015390389.1:0-10549 GCF_001527695.2 Protobothrops mucrosquamatus | reverse complement strand
CAATACAGTGTAATAGAAGACCGATTCCTCAAGACAAACTTTTGGGATAAACAATGGTTACTGGAACTTTGAAGATTTTTATGGTCTTGTGCTAGAAATCATAACTAGATATTAGCTCTAAATTGTTGCTTATTAATAATGTTTCCACATAACACATTTTAATAAGAATGAGAAAGTAGAGACTGGGTTACCAGCATTAATCAATCTTATGTCACCTGTAGCATTCTCTGAAGGAGAAATTATGAGGAGAGAATTAAACTGATGTTTTCTGACTTGACCTGGCTGCCATCAGATTTTTGAGTCCAATTAAGGCCTCCATATTTCCTTTTCTTTGGCAACAATTTCTCTTCAAACAATAATTATATCCGTCCTTTCCAGTCAAATGAATAAATATGCAATCTGACATCTGCTCCCCCACTGACCCCAGAGATCCTGACATTTTCCAAAACTTCAGCATCTCCAGAGGGATTCTAGCAAAGCAACAGGGAGGGAACAGGCTTAAGAGTAACAAACAACTCAAACCTTTCCTAGATCCAGCTTGGGTAAAACAAAAGGTGTGCCAAGAATGCAGAAAGGCAGACAAGGGAACAGACTTTATTTGGAGATAATCCTTGTAGATCAAGGCAAGAAACAAATTAAATGTCACTGCTGGAAACAGTAAAAAAAAAAAAAGGGCTTCAGGTAAGCCAAGTTCTCGCTGAAAGAGCAATTGCATTCTGTAATTTTTGATGAGCAGCATGTGTGTGTATTTGTTGTATGCATTTGTAGACAAACAAGATGTTGACTGAGTAGCTTGAATGAGTTAGGCCCATATTAAGCTTCACTAACTCTTCAGCCTGCTATATAAGTCAAACAAGTAACAGCAGTCACAGATCCTAACCTTCTGTCGAAAGAAAAATTTGCATCAGGGTCCAGTCCAAGCCGGGAATAAACAAAATGGAGACTGCTTTAGAAAGAAGGTTGTAGTTTATTGAAGAGCAGAGCCAGACAGAAATGTGGCTCTGGGAAAGCTGACCACATGTAGCTGGGAGTGGTGGGTTTTTATACCTTCTTGGGCTTTTGTGTCTGAGGTTGTTTCCTGTTCCTGTGGCATGAACTTTGACCTGAGCTTTTGAGTGTGTCCTTTTTGGTATTGGTGGGTTAATCCTATTATGTCCTAAAGGTCATGTCTTTAGAGTTTGGGTGGGGTATGTAGATTTTATGGGTCTTTGTCTTTCTAATCTCATCAGCTTCTAGCTTCCTGGCTCCAACATTTCTGAATACGATGATCAAATCTGCATTTCTACAGACCTGGCCTCTGCCTGGGGCTATTATGAAAACTGAACCTGCTTTTCTGCCTTTAAGATCCTTTGGGGAAATATAATATTCTGCCTATTTAATATTCCCCAAAATATTTCCTTCTCTGGGCGGGGCTGACTTCCCACACTTCTAATGGTGGATTAAGCTAGGTAGCATCAACAGAGGGATAGTTTCAAGATCATGTGAAGGGTTAGAACTGCTTTATACTGCATTGGTAAGACCATAATTGGAATATGGTGTCCAGTTCTGGTCACCATGATACAAAAAAGATGTTGAGACTCTAAAAAGAATACAGAGAAGAGCAAAAAAAAGATGATTAAGGGTCTGGAGGCTAAACTGTATAATGAACAATGGAAGGAACTAGATATGTCTAGTCTAAAAAGAGAAATACTAGGAGTGATTTGAGGGGCTGTCACAGAAAAGAGGAAGTCAATATTCTCCAAACCACCTGAAGGCAGGACAAGAAGCCTTCCAATGGATGGAAACTAATTAAGGAGAGAAGCAACCTAGAACTAAGGAGAAATTTCCTGTTAGAACAATTAATCAGTGGAACGACTTGCCTCCAGAAACTGTGTGTGCTCCAACACTGGAGATTTTTAAGAAGACATTGAACAAACATTGATCTGAAATGGTATATAGGGTCTCCTGGTTGAGAAGGGGGTTGGACTAGAAGATATTGAAGGTCCATTCCAACTCTATTATTCTATTATTCTCCAAAGCACTTGAGGGCAGGACAAGAAGTAACAGATGAAAGATCATTAAAGAGAAATCCAGTCTAGAACTAAGAATGTTCATGACAGTTGAGAACATCAGTCAATGGAACCAGTGCTTTTTTTCTATAAAAAAGGGTGCCAGAACAAATATGTCATACAACCCGCCTTGCCTACCCTACAAGGTTCCATCCAAAAAAGGTGCCGGAACTCCGTTCTGGGCGTTCTATGAGAAAAAAAGCTCTGAGTGGAACAGTGGTGCTCCAACACTGGAGATTTTCAAGAAGAAACTGGACAGCATGGAATAATATAAGGTATCCTGCTTCATGGGGGGGGGATTGGGTAGAAAGACCACCTAGGTCGCTTCCAACCCTATTATTCAGTGTTCAATGTTCTATAACAGAGAAATTTGAAAGTAATTTTTCAAGCATCCTAAGTAATAAACAGAAGCCCCTGACATGAGAGAAAATATTTGAGATAATCACATGGTAGTTATCTGCATAAAGTTAGTGCCGGGTTAATGTATAGGATTTTTTTAGGGGCATTCTGACAGTATGGCCCATGGTTCAATTGCTGAAACAAGATTAGAGATAACCACATTTATATTCACCCTCATTCTCATATCCCTAGGACAAATCAGGATTGAAATCTGACAAAAGCTAACAAATAAAGGTGTTAAGATGTTTCCATATAAAGCAGAAAAGATGAAGTATATTGTGTAGCTTTTGTCATTATATTTATATATGTATATATGTGTGTGTGTGTGTGTGTGTGTGTATTTCTTTTTCTGACAAAGAGTTAAAGAATTAAAATGGGAGACTAAGATGGCCATTTCGAGCTCATTCTGCTCTCTTCAGTTAGCCACACTCTTTATGGGATTCGAACCTGGGTAGTTTACATACTAGGGAGTGAAAGCCTGTGGCTTGGTGGTTAAATCACTGCCTAGTATGTAAACTGCCCAGGTTCGAATCCCATAAAGGGTGTGGCTAACTGAAGAGAGCAGAATGAGCTCGAAATGGCCATCTTAGTCTCCCATTTTAATTCTTTAACTCTTTGTCAGAAAAAAGAAATTTGGATTTAAATGTTTCGCAGTTGCGACTTGAGCCTGCTTAATGCCCCTAGTTCGGGGGCTGCAAGGCAAAAGATATTGTAAAAAGTAGAACTTCAGTATAGCAGTTAAAATGTCAAGGTGTAATCAATTGGACGGGTCTGTCTGAAAAACCTCATATATATATATATATATATATATATATATATATATATTGATGCATTTTCATTGTGCTCTCATGCCACCTGCATGGAGATCTTCATAATTAAAAAGTTTATATTCAATTTACGTTGTCGATAGATTTGAAAAATGGTTAGTTGATTAATCATCTGCCCTTTACCTAGGGAATCAATTAATGAACTAAAACATTTTAATTAGTTAATTAGTTAAAATGAAGATAATTGTTCAATTAAATTTTCCTTATTCAGTTGACAGCCGTACATTTTACAAGTCATGTAAGAATTTGGCTCCAAGAGAAGAGAAATATATCACAAAATATTAGGTTTTTTTTCCCCCTGTGGGAAGTCAGTCCCAGCAGAAAAGGAAATATTAAAATATATTTCCTCAAAGGATCTTAAAGAGGCAGAAAAGCATGCCCAGTTTTTCTGTCTCCCTCCCCCAAGCAGAAACCAGCTCTATAGAAATGCAGATGTAAATCCAGGAAGGTTGGAGCTAGAAGATTAAGAAGACAAAGACACCTAAAATCTACATACCCCACCCAAAGTCTAAGACAGGACATAATAGGATTAACTCACAGATGCCAAAGGGACACAGGTCAAAATACATGACACAGGAAATAGCCTCAAACAGGAAACAACTCCAAACAAAAGGCTCCGGAGGGTATAAAAACCCACTCCCTACATGTGCGCTCTCTCTTTTCTTCCAGAGCCATCTTTCTGTCTGGCTCTCCTCTTCAATAAACTGCAACCTTCTTTCTAAAGCAGTTGCCATGTTGTTTATCCCCGGCTTGGACTGAACCACGATGAAGACTTTTCCTTCAATACCCCTCACTCTTCCTCACTCTGTTGTAGACTGCTCAGAGACTTAGGTCTTTGCTTAATGTGTCCAACAAAGGACAATTATCCTCATAAGGCAGTAACTTTGCTATAAAGGGTACGCTTTTTAAAATTATTATTGTCGTATTATTGTGTGTGAGTTGGGCAGTCACATGCAGATTGTCCTCTACTTACGGCCACAATGGAGCCCCAAACCTTTGTTAAGTGAGAGATTTGTTAAGCGAGTTTTGTCCCATTTTACAACCTCTCTTGCCACAGTTGTTAAATGAATCACTGCAGTTGTTAAGCTGATAACATGTTAAGTGAATCTGATTTCCCCACTGACTTTGCTTGTCAGAAGGTCACGAAAAGGGATCACATGATCACACTGCAACCGTCATGAATATGAGTCAGTTGCCAAGCGTCTGCATTTTGATGCCCATGACCATGGGGTTGCTGCAACTGGGGTAAGTGTGACAAATGGTCATAAGTCACTTTTTCCAGTGCGGTTGTAACTTTGGATGGTCACTAAATAAACTGTTGCAAGTCAAAGATTACTTGTAAATGTGTTTAGAGAATAAATTAATTAATCCTGATTCACTCATCATTGTTCAGGTTAAATTCCATTCACATGGACTTAGAACACCTTAACTTCCAACAGATTTCATGATGTGGCCCAGATTCCCAGGAGGGAGGGATTGCATGCCCTAAGAATAAGAGACAGAATAACAGAGTTGGAAGGGACCTTGGAGGTCTTCTAGCCCAATCCCCTGCTCAGGCAGGAAACCCTATACCATTTCAGACAAATGGTTCCTATGTTGGAACCTCCATAACTTCTGGAGGCAAGTTCTTCCACTGGTTAATTGTTCTAACTGTCAGGAAGTTTCTCCTTAGTTCTAGGTTGCTTCTCTCCTTGATGAGTTTCCATCCATTGCTTCTTGTCCTGCCTTCAGGTGCTTTGGAGAATAGCTTGACTTCTTCTACTTTGTGGCAACCCCTGAGATATTGGAAGACTGCTATCGTGTCACCCCTAGTCCTTCTTTTCATTAAACTAGACAAACCGAATTCTTGCAACAGATATTGAGATATTTTGGCCAGAAGGAAGAAAGTTAAGTCAGCTCCTCCCTAGATGTTCTTAATCAGGGGTCTTCAAACTTGGCCCTTTTATGATGTGGACTTCAACACCCAGAATTCCTCAGCCAGGCACGCTGGCTGAGGAATTCTGGGAGTTGAAGTCTACAAGTCATAAAAGGGCTAAGTTTAAAGACCCTGGTTCTTAACGTACATCTTCAATGTTGCAAACAGTTTGCTTTAGTTCGGCAAGATTCTGTCTATAGGTGAGGAACAATAAAGAAAAATGCTTAGAAGCAACTCTGTGTGTCTTTCTTGGTTTTGGGAGCCTGAGATTTATTTATTTGGTTTTTATCCTCCCTTTATTATTGTTTATAAGTAATTCAAGGCAACAAACACACCTAATTCTTCTTCTCCTCCGCCTCCTCCTCCTCCTCCTCCTCCTCTTTTCCCCACAACAACACACTGTAAAGTGAATTGAAGGACTTGCCCTAAGTCATCCAGCCAGCTTTCATGCTTAAGGTGGGACTAGAACTCACAATATCCTGATGATTGGTCCAAAGTCACTCAGTCGACTTTCCTGCCTAAGGTGGGACTAATGTTCACGGTCTCCTGATAATGGGCCCAAACTCAGCCAGTCAACTTTGCTGCCTAAGGCAGGACTACAACTCACGGTCTCCTGGTTTGTAGGCCAGCACCTTTTAGCCAGTGGTGGGATTCAGATATGTGAACAACCAGTTCTCTGTGTGGATGCTGCTTCCGGAAGTCCGTTCTGGACCTGGGCAACAAAAAATTAGCTACCGGTTCTGCCAAAGTGGTGCGAACTGGCTGAATCCCACCACTGCCTTTAACACCAGAGCAGTAGAGAGAAAAGAGCCTTTATTTAAAAAAAATGAACCTCCATCTTTCCATTTCAATCTTTCTGACACTCGAGTTCACTCATCAGAATGGGAAAAAAAACCATTATTTTCTGTACAATCCTCTTTCACATTTCCTATAGTCCTTTCTCTTTATTTTAAGGGGGGTGAGGAAAAGCATAATTTCTTCCTATTACCTTGCTATCAGCATGCTAGAAATCCATGGGCTTTTCAGATTTCTAGTTTCTTATCTCAATGCTCTTCATCATTTTTAAATTTTCCTTTTGATGGATTGAATACCCAAAGCACTATTATTTTACAATGCATACATAGCAATCTCACACTTTTATTTGCTGGGTTTTCTTCATTTTCACCAGGAAAAAAAAATAGCACTTCATTATAAATCTAGTCAGCAGAGTGTCAGGTGAAGTGTTTTTATTCTGTCATGAATCTCAATATTACATTTCTTTTTTTATGGGTATAGAGGACAGAGTAGCCAATCTCTAAGTACAGGTGATCCTCAACTTATGACCACTATAGTTGCCTCAACATTTCTGTTTGTTCCAAAATGGCCGTATAGGCAACATTTGATAATGGTGCTAACTAAGGCATTCTTATTTTCTTCTATGGATAAGTGGTTCCTTAATGTTCAATAGAGGTGGGGACATTTAAATGTGGGGAAAAAACCAGATGTTCTTTCTTTGCACATCATTGCAACATTGAGAGAGTAAATCTTGAGCACTTTGTTAAGAGTATAAAGGAAACTCTTCCTGGATTTCTTTTGCCTTGTCCAAAGCAGGATGGCAGCACAGAAAGAAAACCCACTTCTATGTCAATTCTCAGTAGAAAACCTCATGTTCATTAATGTACATTGTATAAAAATCAGTGTAAATATGGAAATGCTGCATTATTTAAAATGTATTCTGCTAAACTGACTTTAGGTAAAAGACACATGCAGAAAAGAGGAAATTTAGGTTAGGACTGTAGAGAAAAGGTGTATATTGGGATGGAAAATTATAAAAGTAATAAATTGCAAAACAAATAGTGCGAGAGTTAAATGAATCACTGCAGTTGTTAAGTTAGTCACATGCAGTGGTGGGATTCAAATCCCTGAAGAACTGGTTCTCTGCGTGGATGCAGGCCTGGGCATCCGAGGCCTAGAATGGACTTCTGGAAGTGGCATCCACGCACTTCCGGTGGGCCGTTCTAGGCCTGGGAGCCTCCTCCAGGCCTCTGAGGCCTAGAACCGACTTCCGGAAGTGGCATCCATGCCATTCCGGCAGGCCGTTCTAGGCTGGGAGGCCTCCTCCAGGTCTCCGAGGCCTAGAACGGACTTCCGGAAGTGATGTGCATTCAGCCGGTCCTCCAAACTCAACAAAATTTAGCTACCGGTTCTGCTGAACCAGTGCGAACCAGCTGAATCCCATCACTGGTCACACGGTTGTTAAGTTCTCCATTGACGTTGCTTGTCAGAAGGTCGCAAAAGGGGATCACATGACCTTGGGACACTGAAACCATCATAAATACATGCCAGTTGCCAAGCCTCTGAATTTTGATCACGTGACCATGGGGACGCTGCAATGGGTGTAAGCGTGAAAACTGGTCATAAGTTACTTTTTTCAGTGCCACTGTTTAGTGTCACTAAACAAACAGTTGTTAGTTGAGGACTATATGTAGTGAGAACAAGCTACTTACAGTTTTTGTGGCAGGAATATTTAAAAACAGCTCAAGAAAGTGAGGGAGAGAAAAAAATACCTCAAGATCTAACTTCACACCAAAGTGTGTCTGTTTATAGTATTACCTAATTGCTGTTGCAATTTTAGATGCTAATGTGTTGTCTTCATCCTGCTTTCTACTTTTAGAAAAAAAAATTACTATGTAATTAAATATGTTGCCTTTCAAGACCCATTGGGGGAGGGGTAGGAAGCGCTACAACGAATGTTAAATTAAGGCCCCAATGTCAAATCTGAGGTAAGATTAAAATTGCTGTTATTTTTCTTGTTAATTTGGTAATGGTATACCTGCCATAGATATTTGCTCTGGAAGGATCATGTGGTTGGAAAAAACTCCCTATTAATCTGCTAAGTGATGTGAAATATCAGAATAGCGTGGAAATGTTTTGAAAAATGCACATTTTTTGCTGATTAGTTGCTCATCTTGGGCCCAAGTATGGGCTAATTTCCAAATCTACTGAATTATATTTTTTCATGCATTTTACAATTTTTCACATAATCATATACAGTTACTCCTCAACTTCTAACTATTCTTTTAGTGACTGTTTGAAGTTACAATGGCACTGAAAAACGTTATTTAGGACCATTTTTCATACTTACAACCATTGCCGCGTCCCTGTGATCATGTGATCAAACTTCAGGCGTTTGGAAACTGGGTTATATTTATGATGGTTACTGGGTTCCAGGGTCACATGATCACCTTTTCTGATTTTATGACAAGCAGAGTCAGTGGGGAAGTCAGAGTCACTTAAGCACCAGGTTACTAACAATTGTGGCAAAAAAGGTCATAAAATGGGGCAAAACTCATTTAACAACTGTCTTACTTAGCGACAGAAATTTTGGGGTCAATTTTGTCCTGAGTTGAGAACTATTTATATGGCATCTAGAGCTCTGGCTGTTTTCAATGCAAGCGCTAATCACACTATTGCACTGTATGATGTAAATGATAATAAATATTGTTACTGCCATTACCATCTTCCAGATTGTTGTTTTTTTAATTTCTGAATCTAGTTTACAGCCCTGATGTTCTTCCATTCAAGTTCTAATCATGCCCTACTCTTCTTCATTTTAGGGAATCAACCAAAGTCACCTAGATGCTGGTGTTGCTTTTGGAAGAATTGATGCTGGAAAATAACAGAATTATTTTCCAAAGCGCCTGAAGGCAGGACAAGAAGCAATGGATGGAAACTAATCAAAGAGAGAAGCAACCTAGAACTAAGGAGAAATTTCCTGACAGTGAGAACAATTAACCAGTGGAACAACCTGCCTCCAGAAGCTGTGAATGCTCCAACACTGGAAGTTTTTAAGAAGAAACTGGACAGCCATTTGTCCGAAATGGTGTAGGTTTACCTGCCTGAGCAGGGGTTTGGACTTGATGACCTCCAAGGTCCCTTCCCACTTTATTATTATTATTATTATTATTATTATTATTATTATTATTATTATTATTAATAATAATAATAATAATAATAATAATATTACAGAGTTGGAAGGGACCTTGGAGGTCATCTAGTCCAACTCCCTGCTCAGGCAGGAAACCCTATATACCATTTTGGACAAATGGCTGTCCAGTCTCTTCCTAAAAACTTTCAGGGTTGGAGCATCCACAGCTTCTGGAGGCAGGTTGTTCCACTGGTTAATTGTTCTCACTGTCAGGAAATTTCTCCTTAGTTCTCGGTTGCTTCCCTCCTTGATTAGTTTCCATCCGTTGCTAATTCTTCATAGAATATATATATAAATGGACAGCAAGCATTTTAAGGATAGGAAGTTCCTCAAAGTTTGGTGACATTTCCAGCAATCTTCTTAGCTGCCATCAGTTTTCAGCAAGAAAGTTGAAGATAAGTTTTAGGACTGGAGGAAAGGAACCAAAGATGGAAAATTCAGAACATGAATAAAAATAATTGGGTTTTAAGAATACTTTGTGTTTTATTCTGGACACATCATCGCACCACACCTGTTTTCCCCTTGCAGTCTCCCTACACAAATCAACAAGAATCGTATTCGGCCTTTGATTTTTCCAAAGCTTGTGTACCCGTGGCAGACAGCCCTTGATTTGTTAGTTAGCAAAACAAAAACAAAAATCTTTTGCTCGTAGTATCAAAACTCAATGTTAATCTCAGCTGAAAGGACAGAGCAATCTATTTCAATGGAAAAAAACAATCTGTTTCATTTGGGTGTTCAGATTCTTATAAGATTAGTTTGTCAGAGAATATATAGAGGAAAGAGGCAGCTTTAATCAAAACCGAAACCGCAATTCTATAATTTGCTTTTCTTCAGCCCACAGCATCAGCCTTGATTACTAATCAATAGCTTTTCAATACTAATTCTGCAGTTATTAAAAGCGTGTTGTAAAAGAATGCTGATAGCCAAATGGAAATGTCTCCACTGTTAGCAGGGAAAGTTGTTATTTACTGCATCTTGCTCATCTTGGCATCTGTAGGATGATGCTATCCATTCAGTCATGTCCGACTCTTGGCGACTCTATGGATAAGGTCTCTCCCCATCTTCCGATCTTGCACTGCTTCTTTGAGTTGTTCTATGCCAGTGGTGGCGAACCTATGGCACGGGTGCCAGAGGCGGCACTCAGAGCCCTCTCTGTGGGCACGCGTGCCATCGCCCCAGTTCTAGGCCTTCAGCTGGGTTTTATAAAACCTTTTCGCTTTAGGCCTCCGCCGCCGTGTGCAAAAAAAAAGAGGTTAAATCAATCAGTCAATTTCAACTTCTCGCGGGAAAAAAAAAAGATCTTGCAAAGTTGGAATTGATTGATTGAACTTTTTAGTCCCACCCAGTCTGCTGTTACCACCACAGCCACGCCCACCCAATGGGCCACACCCAC
>NW_015390388.1:47919-58926 GCF_001527695.2 Protobothrops mucrosquamatus | reverse complement strand
AATGCACAGAGATGGGAACAAAGTACTTTGGGAATATATACCATGCCAAATAACAACCAGTACAATAACGGTAGATAATAATGTTCTGTGGCTAACATTATTAAGATGGATAAAAATGTGGGAAATTTTCAAGTGCTAAATATTTCTCTTATTTTCCTGCAGTGTTCTGAAGCAAAAAGCCATCAGGACTTGTTAAATGGTATGCTTTTGTTTCTGTGTTTTCCCCACTAAGTGCAACAGAGAAATACACCATTTATGTATGAAATGTTCATTTCCTGGAAGAAGGTCAAACTGTTGCTATAGGATGAATATTTTCTCGTGTTTTTTTTTCCAGTTTTCTGTTCCCCTGCTTTCTTAAAGCTATATTCTTCATTGTTCATTGTTGTTGTTGTTGTTTTTTAAAAAAAAAACATATTTGTCTTGTCATTCAATAATTGCCTAAGGTGGCTCATGCCATTATTTTCAACCATTTTATGGAACAAAAGCATCATTTTATTAGTGGAAATCGGAAAACATTTAAAATTTAAAAGAACAATACCAGTAACCCCCCTCCCTCCCAAGATCCTTCCTTCCATCTCCTTCTATTGTACCTTCCAAATGTCTTTAAGGAGCAAATGAGCTTTGTGAAGGTGCTTAATCATCTAAAAACAGATGTTCAACTTAACTCTTTGGAGAAAATTCTCCCAGCTTGAAGAA
Source organism: Protobothrops mucrosquamatus (assembly GCF_001527695.2). Lineage (NCBI taxonomy): Eukaryota > Metazoa > Chordata > Lepidosauria > Squamata > Viperidae > Protobothrops > Protobothrops mucrosquamatus. Next base: position 58,230 of record NW_015390388.1, on the reverse strand, counting down.
TTGCTAAGAAAGCCCTGCTCCTTATCCTCCCCCCCCCTCCTGAAAGGTGGAAATTTAAAGTTTGCATGAGAAAGAAAGCCTTAAAGATTAAATCTGGTCATTTGAGCGGTTAAACCATCTGTCTTAGAAACAAGGTCAAATACTAGCTTGATGTATCTGGTGAATATCTTTTAGAGGACAAAATAATTTGGTTTACCAACCAATACAGAACAATCTGTTATGGTGCAGTAAGACTTAAAGTGGTTCATTTCTGAACTAGGTCTAGTGAGACTTGGGTTCAAAATGCCACTTCATCATGAAGTTTGCTAAGTGTCCTGTTTCAAGTTTCAAACTCACACACAAAGTTGCTAGATGAGAACAACAATTTATTCAAGACTGAGCCAACAATATCAAATAAGAGAAGGAATGGAAATCAACAAAGTTTTTTTTGGGAAACTAAGCTTATTTTCATTTTCAACGGGAACATGCAAAAGAGTAGTCAAAAGCCAGTCCAAAGTTCAGAGAGCCAAATCAGGTTTGTCAGCCAGTCCAAGATAAGTTTCACAAGCAGGCTTTGCAGAAATGGCAGGTACAAAGCAGGAAATCAGACACTGTTTCCAGTTGGGTCAGGACTGCCTCTTAGTTAGCTACCTTCAATCAAGATAGTTTCTCCTTTGCTTGGCAAAGAGCCTCATTGAACGCCTTTGTTCTGCTTTCCATTATACCCATTGAGTGCAAGGGCTTGGAGGCCATACATCAGTGATGGCGAACCTTTTAGAGACTGAGTGCTCAAACTGCAACCCAAAACCCACTTATGTATCATTGGGTGTTGGGTGGGTGTGGCCCATTGGCTGGGCATGGTCCATTGGCTGGGCATGGCTGTGGTGGTAATGGCAGACTGGGTGGGACTAAAAAGTTCCATCAATCAATTCCAACCTTGAGAGATCTTTTTTTTCCCATGAGAAGTTGAAATTGATTGATTGAACTTTTTTTTTTTTGCACACAGCGGTGGAGGCCTAAAGCGAAAAGGTTTTATAAAACTCAGCTGAAGGCTTAGGACTGGGGCGACAGCGCACGTACCCACAGAGAGGGCTCTGAGTGCCACTTGTGGCACACGTGCCATAGGTTCGCCACCATGGCCATACATCATAATCTGACTTCTCCAGCCATTCTGATGGTCCCAAATCTTTTTTCTAAGATTTGTAGTCTATCACCTTAATCTCATCCTAGTGGCTACTTCAAGGATAAGCATGCAATGTCTGCTCAATCTCCAAATTTTTGACTTCCTACAATTCTTACTGATTTAAAAAATAAATTAGTCAACTGAAATAACCCATGATTGCTGACCTGTGCAAATTTTTGGGCTACTTATATGAAATCCTAAAATTGCTAAAATCCCTTGTGTGTTACCAGATGCATATGTAAAAAAAAAAGGATTATTTTCCATGTCTACAGTATGCTATTGTCTGAAATCAAGTAGTAGTTGCTGACCATTTCTATATGAATTCCTGGGATATAAATACAAAGATCCTTTACTTAATTATGAAAGTTTTGCCCATGTTTTATTTTGAACCTAAACTGTTAATCCGCCACTACTTTTAGCTTCTCTTGAGATGGATATCATCTCAAGAACACCATTTCATGCTTCATTGTCTTACATTGATAGGGACTTTAGGGGACCCATTATTCACTCAGCGTATATTGTTGTTTTTGTTATAGCTGAAATGTGAAGGGGGAAAAGATAATGTATAAGGTTATTCTCTATTTTCAGCATAATTTTTGTCAATGATGAGATCAACCTAGCTGTGATGATGATAGATCAGATTATTTTGTTCTGTGGGATAGCAGGTTGCCAATTTAGACAGCAAATGACATAATTCTGTCCTGGTACAGCACAAAATAATAATAATAAATGCTATTCCCAGTCAGGGTGAGTGTGATAAAGGACAGAGATGATACTATGAATATTCTAAAGATGTGGTTCTTATGTAGTACCCAATTTCTAGCCAGTGTCAAGATAATTGGTTTGTCATAACAGATAGCTAGGAACATGGACATTTTTTATATGGATAATCTGCCATCTTCAGATCTGAGGTTGTGTGACAAATATCCACATATGTTTCCAACAAATAAATGTGTTTCAATTAATTATTTAATTAGTGATTTAATTTGCTACATATTTCAATTTCCTGTCTTTATATTTGTTTCAGCTCCCTTTTCATCTCAGTTTATTTTATTTTATTTTAAAAAAAGTTTTACACAAAAATGTACATGCATCTTTGAGTTTCTTTTATTATTAATGTGCATTTTTGTGCAGATTTTTTCTTAAATTGCATTCATCTTTTGGGGTGTGTGGGTGAATTCTCCATTGCAGTAATTTGCATCGCACAGATGAATATAAAAGTGTGTGCATACGTAGTTGATATCTGTATTTTTCTGAGATGCAAATCACAATATTACAAGTAATGTTTATGCAACCTGTAAATAGCATAAATGCCTGGGAAAATTCAAATATCTGTTTAGAGTGAGGAATTGCTTATTTTGAAGGAGACATCTAGAAACCACAACCCACACAGCAGTTTATCATTCTCAACTTCGGATAAAGTACTGCATATTTTTAGATAAAAAGGTTCCTAACTCTATAGGAAACTAGCATGTAATTGGAATATAGAATTCTCTCTGACACTATCTTCCCTTTGTGCCACAAATTATTTTTATATAAAGGGAATACTGTATTCCCATCTCATTATCCTAAATGATGTAGTTCAGGAACAATTACAATGCCATACTCTTATCTACATGCTACTGCATTTACTTTACTGTTGCTGATCCCTTCATCAGGCAGGTGAAGATGGGTGGTGGTAACAGCTGGAGACCATAAGATGAAATAGTTGTGAAATTATATATTCTGTGGTATGCCATTAGCATATTTTGACAAAAGACTCTCATCAACGGAAGTCTTTCAATAAATAACAGAATAACAGAAGACTCTATATCATTCCAGACAAGTGATTGTCCAGTCTCTTCTTAAAAGCCTCCAGTGATGAAGCACCCACAGATTCTGAAGGCAAGCTATTCCACTGGTTAATTGTTCTCACTGTTAAGAAGTTTCTCCTTAACTCCAGGTTGCTTCTCTCCTTGATTAGTTTCTTGTCTTGCCTTCAGGTGCTTTGGAGAATAGATTGACCCCCTCTGTTTTGTGGCATCCCCTTAGATATTTGAACCCTGCTATCAGTTCATCCCTAGTCCTTCTTTTCACTAGACTAGACAAACCCAATTTCGCAACCGTTCTTCATATTACATTATATTTCAGATTACAGTTTGTGTATATATTAGCTCCCCACTTCAAGCCTACAAATTTGAGTTTTTTCTACATCTGGATGCTCATGAGATAGACAAGGCCTACAACAGAGGTATTGCTATTGGTCTGCATCATTTCTTCAGCTTTTCATGTACAGCTGACTGAACAACTTATTTCACACTTAAATGCATCTGCTGCGTATCATGGTTTGTTTCTGTTTCAAAAAGACAGCAGTAGGAAAGGTCACATTTTGAAGGGACCAACTTAGCCATACAAAACAAACACAAATTGCTGCCTTTCTATTAAAGGATCAAGCCCACCCCATTCATCATCCAATTCTCTTATTAACCCAGTAGCCAATGTCCCTTAGGTTTAGCTTGGCTTTTGTTCAGAATTACATCAACAAACTGTAAGACAAGAAAGAAAGACCCAAGGAAAAAGTTCTATTATCTCTCTTCATGTCCATCCTGAACATTTAATTCTCCATGGACATACTGATATTAGAATAACACAATAAAAGATTTGGAAGGTCTTGGGGCTTCTTGCACTACTAAGGATGGTTTGGACATATTAACAGAGGGCTTTCCTGCTGCACGGACTGCCTGCACCACTAACTGTTGATAAGCCTGCAGATCCCGGAGATTATGATAGGGATTCCATAAGGGGTCTTTGGAAGGGAATTCGTGCTCAACGTGCTCTTCAACAGTACAAGTCACTGGTTGTGAGGGTTTCACGATTGTCGTCACTGCCATCCGAATCTTTTCTCTTTCTTCAGGATTAAACAAGGTCCCCATGATCTGTTGCAAATCCATCCAGTTAGGGTTGTGGGTGTCCACAATGGTTTTTACCAAACCTGCCACTTCATTTAAGGGACTTTGGAAGTCTTCTAGTCCAACCTCCTGTTCAAGCAGGAAACCCTATACCATTTCAGACAAGTGGCTGTCAACCTCTTCTTAAACACCTCCAGTGATGAAAGCACCCACAACTTCTGGATGTAGGTTGTTCCACTGATTAATTGTTCTAACTGTCAGGAAATTTCTCCTTAGTTCTAGGTTGCTTGTCTCTTTGGTTAGTTTCCATCCGTTGCTTCTTGCCTTGTCTTTGGAGAATAGCTTGACTCCTTCTTCTTTATGGCAACACCTTAGATATTGGAACACTGCTATCATGTCACCCCTAGTCCTTCTTTTCATTAAATTAGGTTAGGAATATTGCATTGATTAGGAATATTGCTTTGCCCAGCAGTTGGCATATTTTTTTCTATCCAAGTAGGGATATATACTGCTTTTTTTTATGCTGAGGAATTCAGATAATACATGCTGCACAAAAAATGCCTCTATCAGAGAGGTTTGGGTCAGAAATCAGTGTATATTTACATTTAAACATCTTTATTTATTAGAAGGAAATACCAGCACAATCTGTTTAGCAAAACTGTGGAAAGAAATGCATGGGAGATACCTACCCACAAAGGATAAATGTAAATCAATGTTTGCAACAACATAGTTATCAGACATCAGTGGAAGCCATTTATCTTTCTTGGCAGAAATAAATGATTTTATCTGAATAAAAATCAGGTTTCTTCAATATTTGGACTCTGACCAGTGAGAATACAGTTATTAAACTTTTGTAACTTTTGTGAAGTTTTGAGCTCTGTTAGGTATATCAGCAGGTGATGGTACCCGGCTAGCTTTGGCTAGGCTCAGAAATTAAGCAGGATTGAGCCTGGTAAATTGGAGCTCCCAGGGTTGTAAATTTGATCAAGAAGTCAGAAAATATCCTGGGAGAAGACAATAGGAAAATACTTTCATAGTTTTGCCAAGAAAACTCAGTTGAATTGTCCATGTAGTCACTAAGGGTTAAAATCAACTCAGTAGAGATAGCATATGTATTGGAGGCATATTCAAGAGAGGCAATTTTATCTACTGGGTAAGGCATCAGTGTAGAAATCGGGAGACGGTGAGTTCTAGCCCCACACTAGGCTCAAGCCAGTTGGGTGACTTTGCCAGTCACTTTCTCTTAACCCAAGGAAGGAGGCAATGGCAAACCACCTATGAAAAACCTTGCCAAGAAAACTCAGGGACTTCACCAGGCAACCTCCAAGAATCAAGCAATGATTAAACAGAAGAAAACAAAAACAAAAACAACAACTTTGTCACAGTTGTTGGAACATATTGGTTTAAATTGGATTCACTCATCTCCATACTTCTGCAGAATATTTTAACATGCGAATCAAAACAGAGCTGATCATTCCCCACCCCCCATGTTAAAAGTATCTGGCTTTTATCACATCTTTCCTGGGTAGACCCAAATCCAGAAGTTCAAGAAGCTATACCATACGGACTCATTTGCCAAACATTTATTTAATTAAAATATAACTTGCTTTTTTAGTCAAATGGAGAAGATATGATTAGGTTGCCAGTTTTAGCTGTATCACTTCATATGCAGCATACCCTACTAAAAGTAATGACTTTTTGAGCAATTCACCACAAAGGCAACTGGAGCTGGTGACACCACAGCTTGCTCACATAATGCTGTACAAGCTAAATGTCTATGGAGATTCTCAGTCATCCAGGTCACAGTTATCCCAAAGGTGCTTTTTCACAAGGCAACTGGACTTTCTGGTTTTTCTTTGAAGACAGTTCACTTCTCATCAAAGAAGCTTCTTCAGCTCGGACTGGATAGTGGGGAATGGAAGGATTTATATTTCTTGCAGCCAGCTAGTCATTTGCATTCTTTTAGACAGTCATTGAGGCCACCTGGAGATTTATATGAGTCATCAGGGTCACCTGAGTAGTGCAAATGGGTGTGAAGCCTTCTTGGATCTGCTGGAAGGATTGTGTTGTAGACTGGAAATAGATGATGTCATATCCCTCCCCCTCTGTCGAGAGAGGACTGTTCAGTTTTGATGTAGATGGCCTCTTTGACCCCTCATTCAAACCAGCGGTCCCCTCTGTCCAAAATGTGGACTTTGCTGTCTTCAGAGGAGTCGACAAGATTTTGCCTTAGTGTATTCAGGGGTTTGAAGTGTGCACTTGTGTTGGCTTAAGATCCTCCTGAGCTTTTCTGATCAGAAAATCAATATACTGTTGTCTATGTTCTTCCAGCTCAGATTCATGCATTGTACTGACACAATTAAGGATGACACACATTCAGTGTGTAGTTTTGAAAGAACTACAGTGTGATAGTTTGGTCATACAGAGGGAATGAACAAGGACCGACTCACCAAACAAATGAAAAGGAAGAGTGAACGTGATGAAATAAAGGGGAAGGCCAATAAAATCAGGGTTGGGGAGACTTGGAAAAATACTGGGAAAATAGCAATGAGAAGTGTAGAGAATGAAAAAGCAACAAAGGCAGCAGAGGGGATACACAATGGAAGCAAGATGGTTTGCAAGACTAGAAAAGTATGGAATAGTATACTGAATAGTGTGGTCTAAAATAGGGCTAGCTATAATTCCTTTTCTTCTCATGCCTTTTGTTCTTTGACTTATTGTCTCCTTCTCCCTTTCTGCACTTTGCCTAATTTTGCTTGCCCCACAATGGAAGAGAGTGATAGCTTTGTATGCTACCCTCCTTCACTACTACTTGTTCATAATAACAACAATAACAATAACAATACTAATAATAAAGTTGGAAGGGACCTAGTCCAACCCCCTGCTCAGGCAGGAAACTCTATACCAGACATGTCAAACTCGCAATGTCACGTGACGTCGCACAACATATTGGAGCTTTTTCGCCATTGCCGGCAATGGGGTGGGTGCGGCTCCAGTATGATGAAACCGGCCCGCGGGCCAGCAGTTTGACACCCCTGCTTTATACCTTTTCAGACAAATTGCTGTCCAGTCTCTTAAAAACTTCCAGTGTTGGAGCATTCACCGCTTCTGGAGGCAGGTTGTTCCACTGATTAATTGTTTTAACTGTCAGAAAATTTCTCCTTAGTTCTAGGTTGCTTCTCTCTTTGATTAGTTTCCATCCATTGCTTCTTGTCCTCCCTTCAGGTGCTTTGGAGAATATCTTGGCTCCCTCTTCTTTGTGGCAACCCCTGAGATATTGGAACACTGCTACCATGTCCCCCCTCGTCCTTCTCTTCATTAAACTATACATACCAATTCCAGCAACCGTTCCTTATATGTTTTAGCCTCCAGTCCCCTAATCATCTTTGTTGCTCTTCTCTGTACTCCTTCTAGAGCAGTGTTTCTCAACCTTGACAATTTTAAGGCATGTGGACTTCAACTCCCAGAATTCCACAGCCAGCAATGCTGGCTGTGGAATTCTGGGAGTTGAAGTCCACAAGGCTTAAAATTGTCAAGGTTGAGAAACACTGTTCTAGAGTCTCAAAATCTTTTTTACATCGAGGTGACCAAAACTGGATGCAGTATTCCAAGTGTGGCCTTACCAAGGCATTGTAAAGTGGTATTAACACTTCACGTTATCTTGATTCTGTCCCTCTATTAATGCAGCCCAGCACTGTGTTTTTGGCAGCTGCAGTACACTCTTGTCTCATATTTAAGTGATTGTCCACTAGGGCTCCAAGGTTCCCCAAGGTCCATATAATAACAGGACAAAGGTTTTATAAACCACAAGTATTTCACTTGAACCAGATTGCTTTCACTGGTCACTTTGACAGGGTTCATTACAGCTGAACTTTGTTCCTGAATTAATGCACGTCCCTGTTAACACAACTGACTGAAGTATAAAGAAATCAATTTGACTATGTTCACACTAAGATTCACCCTCCACCTACCCACAAAGTGTGGGAAAACAAGCTTAGCCTGAACTCTATGGCTTTAGTTGACCTAACTAAAAACCTTTTGAAAATCCATCTTCTTTCCCTATTCTATTGTGCTTCCAAAGAGCAATTCTCTTCCAGTCTGCTCACTGAATTTTCCTTTCTCTTTGCATCTCAACTCTTCATTATTATCCTGCATATTACAGGTCAGAATAAACATTTGGACAGATCAGTGAGAATTTTCACAGGAGTGAAAGATAAAAATGGGCCACAGGTACCTTCCCAGTAATCAACACCCAGATAAGCAGGGATTAATACCAGACCAAGCAGTGAACAATACCCCCGTCAAGGAACTACCAGTTCAAACAATCAAATAGCAGCCTAATCGAGGAACCACAAAGTACACTCTCACCAACACTGACAGGGCAAGGTACTAGGAAACCCTTCTAGCATTGAAGATGTTGACTAATTGGGTAATGAAACATTGCAAAACAAAACAAAACAAACAAACAAAAAACAACCAAGCTCAGAAAGCACCAATTTAATTATATCTCCTAGAATTGTCCTCCTATCTTTGTGCCAAAATTGCTGATAATGTTGATCAGTTTAAGATCCTGTCAATGGTGTTGTAAAGTGACTATTCTTTACTACTCTCACTAGTAGACAAATGATGTCATATTTGCAGCTGCCACCATCACCCTAGAGTATGATGGTGCTGTCGTTGAATTCTTGGGGTTCTCTGAGCTTCATTTTCTTCTCGCAAATGTTGTTTTTAATGTTTTTAAAGAGCTGTGGTGGTGCCGTGGTTAGAATACAGTACTGCAGGCTAATTCTGCCGACTGCCAGCGGTTCGATTCTCACCGACTCAAGGTTGGCTCAGCCTTCCATCCTTCCGAGGTCAGTAAAATGAGGACCCAGATTGTTGGGGAAAATATGCTGACTCTGTAAACAGCTTAGAGAGGTCTGTAAAGCACTGTGGGGCGGTATACAGGTCTAAGTGCTATTACTAGTGTTGCAGAGATTTTCATACTCACTGGCACACTGCCACACCTTTTGGAGAGTGAATCCAATATGCTACAGAGCTGTCACAGCCATTTGTAATTACTATTCCAATGGGAAAGACTTTTCTTTCCTTAGCAGATTTATTCCAATTCAATTTATTGTTTTGGGAGGAGGTATCACACTGTACCTAGTAATTTGGAATAAGCCAAGCTAAATACTATAGCGAAGACTTTCAAGCAAGTGTGTTTCTGTTTCAACTAACCAAAATAACACGACAGCCCCTTTCTTTAAGCTAGTTACCTGTTAGCTTATAATCAACATGCAATTATTTCTTTTGTCTTTCGGCTAACAGTAATAATAAAGTTTTCAAAATCCAGGGTACAGTGAATCTATTATTTTCATGGTGAGCATAAATAATTAAGACGGGTACCGATGGAGGGAAGGTAACATTGCATTTGATACATTGTCTTCTTTTTGTTCTTGACAATGTCATTAAAACCACAGAGGGCTACCCCTCCCCATTTTCTATTTTTTTTTAATGTTTAGCAGACAGGCTAAAAAAAAACCGTTCTGCAGAACGTTTGAGATTTTTGTTGTTGTTAAATACCAAAAGGAGCAGGCACTTTTTTGGAGCTGCAGGCTCAGTGCTGACTTTTGCTGCTATTTAAAATCTAGCTCACAGAAGTAAAGAGATTCTCCAATGTCTGCCCTGTTACGTTTTAATCAGTAAAGGTGCCTGGGATTGTCATGACTGATTTAAAATAAATAAAAATAACATTCCCACTTAAGAGAGCTCAGTCACGGGAAACAGAACATTGGACTTGAGTATTTTCTTTTTATGTTACATTTGCCTTTTAAAAAATATTGTGAGCCAAGGCTGTAACTTACCTAACAGAATAACAGAGTTGGAAGGGATTTTGGAGCTTTTCTAGTTCAACCCCCTGCTCAAGCAGAAGACCCTAGACCAGCGGTTCTCAACCTGTGGGTCGCGACCCCATTTGGGGTCGCACGACCATTTCACAGGGGTCGCCAAACAACGCCGTCCGCCATTTTTTTTTACCCTTTTCCTTAGCTGTGCTACTCCCTCTGCTTGGCGGCAGCCTACATGCAGGAACTTTACCAAACATGCCCTGCAGGAGGCGTGTGAAGAGCGCAGGCGCAGAGCAAGGCCCCACCCTCCCCAGGGACTCATTTCAGATTTAGGCGGCAAAAGTTTTTCTCGCGCAGAGGAGAGAGGTAAAACAATTGCGGAACACTCGGGAATCCCTTGCAAGGCCCCAGGTACCTTGGTGCTTATTTCCTA
>NW_015390388.1:32249-45840 GCF_001527695.2 Protobothrops mucrosquamatus | reverse complement strand
AAATCTGAGTGCAATGTATTTCAGCAAATATTGGGCAGATTCTGCCTACACAACATGGTGGCCACGCCCACTTGGTGGCCACGCCCACTTGGCCACGCCCCTGGCACCCGGCGATGTATAAGTGGTTGGGGGTCACCACAACATGGGGAACTGTATTATGGGGTCACGGCATTAGAAAGGTTGAGAACCACTGCCCTAGACCACTTCAGACAAATGGCTGTCCAGTCTCTTCTTAAAAACCTCCAGTGATGGAGCAATCACAACTTCTGGAGACAAGCCATTCACTGGTTAATTGTTTTAACTGTCAGGAAATTTCTCCTTAGTTCTAGGATGCTTCTCTCTTTGGTTAGTTTCCATCTGTTGCTTCATGTCCTGCCTTCGGGTGCTTTGGAGAATAGCTTGGCTTTCTCTCCTTTGTGGAAACCCCTGAGATATTGGAACACTGATATCATGTCACCCCTAGTCCTTCTTTTTACTAGACTAGCCATACCCAACTCTCCTGCAACCGTTCTTCATTATGTTTTAGCCTCCAGCCCCTAATCATCTTTGTTGCTTTTTATTACACACTTTCCAGAATCTCAACATCTTTTTTATGATATGGTGACCAAAACTGGATGTGCAGCACTAAGGACAATTTTATTGTTCTTCTAGTTTCCATCAACATGACCTCTGGCATCTGCTCATCCAAAGAAGCCAAATATCCTGGTTTTGAAGAAAAGATTATGGCCCACATTTTTTTTTTAATTAGAAATGTGATGTCAGAGACGATGGTCATTCATAGGCAGAAAAGGTACTGCAAATTCTCAGATCGGCTCTATTGCCTGCTCGGATTTAGAAATTAAAGAATTCAATGTGATATCTGCTGTTTGCATATTATCATTAGCGTAGAAATGGAGTGAGATGTTGATACTAATATTTCCATGATACACGAAACATGATACAAACAATCCCAGTGCTCACAGAGAAGAGGGGGTCAACCAAAACACCTGGGGCAGGACAAGATGTAATAGGTGGATGATCATTAAAGAGCAATCCAATCTAGAGCTAAGGAGAAATTAACAATTACACAGATGGCTGGGGAAATGATTGAAGCCTGGGAAATGGGTCCCTTGTCAATCAACAAGAGTGATGATTTATCACCAGGTTTTCATGTACTTAGGAGCTGAGGGTTTGGCAGCACAAGGAACAACAGCCAATCGCTGAGCATCAACACACAAATCAACCAATAGGAAGGCACCACATAAATACGACTCATAGAATAGCCCATGTCATGTATTCCAGTAGAGAGAAGTTCCCTGAAGATGGGCTCCAGCATGAGTCCAAAAACTAGGAAGAGTAAACTTCTGGTTGCGATGACCAACCCAGATTGTATCTTGCAACATTATCCTGGGACACACATATTTGTTTCCATTCATGAGAATTTCTTGACAGTGAGAACAATTGATTAGTGGAACAGCTTATCTCCAGAAGTTGTGGGTGCGCCATCACTGAAGGAGGTGTTGGAGAAGAGACTCGGCAGCCATTTATCCAAAATAGTATAGGGTCTTCTGCTTGAGCAGGGTGGGTTGGACTAGAAGACCTCCAAGGTCCCTTCCAATCCTATGATTCTATGTTCTATTTCCTGCCACAATTACCAAGTGGAGAGGTTCAGGCCTGGGTTTTTTTTCCAACTGATGAACACTATGCAATTTCTAATGATGTTAGTGGTTGCTAGCATATATGCTGAATGCTAGGAATCCTGATTTATCCAAATTACTGGTAAGCCTCGGTGGAGAGAAATTACGATTTCCAGCATTCCACCACGAAAAGCGTAGGCTTCCACAGGGCTAAATAGCAGCCTTTTAAAGATTTATCAGCCCCAGTAAACAAGAAATCCCTGATATATATTTTTTTCATATTCATCATTGAAACTGCTAGCAACTCTCTGATTCTAGATGCTTCCTTGTTAACAGGGATAGATGAAGCCCCACAATGGAAAACTTAATCTTCAAATATATAGTTGGGCTTGCATAGCTGTCTTTTCTTGACTTGTAAATGCCACCAATTGAACACTGAAGTCACTGATGGAGAAGCAATGTGGAATTGCTAAAATGTTATTCTGCCAGACACTTTTGCTTGTCATTGCGCTCTCCAGGTGACAGGCTGCGGCTTCCTAGTAATGTAAAAAACCATTTTCCCATTCCCTGTTTCATTGTGCGATGTCTGTATCACATTAAGGATGCTTAGCCTTTGCTTTCACAGAGCCATTAGCACTTAACGTTGTTGAAAAGACTAATTTTTAGAAATACAACTTATAGGCAGTCCTCAACCTACATTAGTTTAGTGTTATAATGGCACTAAAAAAGTGACTTATGACTGTTTTTCACACTTATAACCATTGCAGGATCCCCATGGTTAGGTGATCAAAATTTGGATGCTTGGCAACTGGTTCATATTTATAACAGTTGCAGTGTCCTGGGATCCTGTGACCAACTTTTGTGACCTTCTGACAAGCAAAGTCAATGGGAAGCCAGATTCGCTTTATAACTGTGTTACCAAGTTAGCAACTGCAGTGATTCACTTAACAGCTATGACAAGAAATGACATAAAATGGGGCAAAACACACTTAACAACTGTCTCATTAGCAACAGAAATTTTGGGCTCAGTTGTGGTCGTAACTCAAGGGCTACCAGTATTTATTTTCAACCCATACAAATTTTGGGAATCTATGCAGATAAAACAACTTCATCACATGAATAGAATAGAATAGAATAGAATAGAATAGAATAGAATAGAATAGAATAGAACTGGAAGGGACCTTGGAGGTCTTCTAGTCCAGCCCCCTGCTCAAGTAGGAGAACTATATCATCTCAGACAGGTGATTGTCCAGTCGCTTCTTAAAAATCTCCAGTGATGGAGTGCCCACAATTTCTGAAGGCAACTTCTGTTCCACTGATTGATTGTCCTCACTATCAGGAAGTTTCTCCTTAGTTCCAGGTTGCTTCTCTCTTGTTTAAAACCAGTGTAAAATGCCATCCACCAATCCTTCTGTTGGCAAAAAAATCTATACTAGCATAACATCCACTGCTCTGCTAGCCACAGGCATGATGCCAGATAATATTGCTGCTCTTATTTCTGGTGTACAGAAGATGTTAAGACCAAGGACTGCTTGTTTAGCAATAGTAATAGCACTTAGATTTATATACTACTTCATAGTGCTTTACAGGACTCGTTAAGCGGTTTACAGAGTTAGCATATTGCACCCAACAATCTGGGTTCTCATTTAATTGACCTCAAAAGGATGGAGGGCTGAGTCAACTTTGAGTCGATCAGAATCGAACTCCTGGCAGTGAGCAGAGCCTCCAATACTGCATTCTAACCATTCTAACCGGTGTGACCAATGGATCTTCTTATTTCTTCTATAATCACCTTCCTTAATATGAGATTCTATTCTATTCTATTCTATTCTATTCTATTCTATTCTATTCTATTCTATTCTATTCTATTCTATTCTACACATATTGTGACTAGTTGACTTCTAATTGAACAGAATGTCATGGTTCCAACAGATGAAACCCTTCAAAAGAACTTTGAGGCATTGTTTTCCTTAAAGAATCTTTTATTCGAGAAACAAAGTATTGGCACTACAGAATTGAACCAAAAAACTAAATTCCCCTCCCCTGGATACAAAGTAGCAAAGCACAATTCCCACCCCTAATAAACAGTCATAAAGCACATTCCCCAATTAGCTTAAAGCACGGGTTTTCTCCCCAGCTCTCCCACTCGCCAAAACATTATCAGCTCTGGACCCAGTCTGTCCTTGGGTTCCCACAGCAGAGTTATTATTATGGTTAACTGAGCTCGTATCCCAAACCCCCCTCCCTGAACCAACTAATTCTAAGAGGAAAGGGGAAAAGAGAAAATGGCTGCATTTTCATCTGTTGTCAAAGCAAGAACATCCGATGTTAGGAGTGTTGACACAGATACCAGAGGAATGTTTTTGTTTCTTTAAACAAACAAGATGTCAGCTGCCCACCCCCAAAATCAAGAAAGACATGCAGAGTTACTTCTAAGCAGTTTGCTTTGTTGTTCTTCACCTATAGATATATAGATAGAAATCTTGCCAAACTAAAGCAACTGCTTGCATTATTAAAGATATACTCTGAGAACTTCTAGGGAGGAGCCTTTTTAACTCACTTCCAACCAAACTATCCAAACTTTGCTGTCTCTTGGTCCTCTAGAAAGCAACACCTCCCTCTTGGGAATCCAGACTCCATTCCATCACACAAACAAAAATCAGCAGATTGGTAAGCTTAACTGAAGCACATTAAAAAGTTGTTCTGGTACTAAACTTAAAACTTTCACTGTAGGAATATTTTAGATAATCCCTGTTCATCCATCCATGAGGTGATTCATCTGACATCAGCTTCCTGCAGGGGTCGTTCAATCATGACTGTCGGTGGGAAGAAAACGATGGACAGTCCTGCCTCATGTGAAAATCATTCTCTCATCCTTTCATTCACACATCATTAGAGCAACACTGTTGGGTGTGTGCATGTGTGTTATTCAAAGCTTTCATCGAGGAAATGTTCTGGATTCATAACTCCTGAGTAAAAAAGAGACTGTCTTATATTTATATTTTTTTTCTTTTTCTTTTCTTTAAAGAAAACATATATAGTTTTATTAAAACTTTTTAACAAGAAGATAAAAGCTAACACATGCTAATAGAAAATAAAGGCTGACAAAGAAATCAAAGAGAAAGAAAAATGCAAGACACAAAAAAAAGCTGAGCAAAAACAGAAAAGAAAGAAAAAAAGGTACAAAGAAGTGGCTTCAATATTCTTCAGAACAGTTATACATACAATTATATTTCAACCTCTCCCTCTAAAGTCATAATGCTCTTCTTTTTATAATCTATCCTGTCTAGTCATCAAAGCCATAAATCACAGGTTCACTTTTTTTTTCATTTTTACACAAAAAGTCTATCAGAATTTTCCAGTCACCAATGATTGTAAATACTGTCTCTTCCCTAATCAAACAATTTAATATTCACCTCAGCAAAATCTGTCAGTTTCACCAACCATCCCTTCATATTGAGTGGCATCAAATCTCTTTGTGATAATAATCACAACACAATAATCATATATTGAAATAATCTTAGTACTTACGGTTCTAAGCAAATGGTATTTACTTAATGAGGGCAATGTTTGCTTAACAACCATCATTAAAACCAACCGTAACTTCTAATCTGAACTATAGGGTTCAATTGTGGTCATAAGTTTAGATGTGTTTGACCAGGGGTCTTCAAACTTGGTCTTTTTATGACTTGTGGACCTCAACTCCCAGAATTCCTCAGCCAGCATGCCTGGCTGAGGAATTCTGGGAGTTGAGGTCCACAAGTCATAAAAGGGCCAAGTTTGGAGACCCCTGTGTTTGACTATTAGTAGCTTGGCTGTTGGTCTGATCTCTGAGCTTGACCATCTTATGACCTCAACTTGGTCATAAGTCGAGGAGTACCTGCATAACATTCTTCAGGTTTTCCTGATACAAGGAAGAAAAATTTGACATCAATCAACATTGATCTCTGAGCCTTTGCACATGGAATGAAAGAAAGTTTCACTTTAGAGATTTCTCGCAACCCCGAGTAATATCTACAGAATGTAAGCTGGCCTTGAAATTTACTTTGCTGTCCCCACTGTAAAAGAGGAATATTGGATAGAGACTGTATGCAGACTTTGCTCCAAAGAACACAAACAATAGGCTGAAAGGGTCTGGCAAACTGGAGCATGGTATTCTGAGGTATATTAAAAATCAGATAAATGCCCATCAATTTTGGGGAAAGAAGGTAGTTTGAGGAGATTCACTTTTTTCTTTCTTTTTTGGGGTATTATTTGCCCTACTCTCCAATCCATGGGGACACTTCTAAAGATCTCTGCATCAAAATTTCTTCAAATCAGGGTCCCAACGTATATAGAGTAAAATGAAAACAATTGGAAACCAGAAATTTTTCATAGGTGCTTTAAAATAATAATTTTAAAAAGCTCATGTTCTCAACATAGTTCAATGTCTGGTTCTTGTTTATTGTTTTAATGTTTCATACGATATTTTGATTGTATGGCTGTAAGGCGCCTAGAGTCACCTTGATGATATGGGTGCCATAGAAGTTTAATAATAAATAAATAAATAATATGAAGTTCTGTTATTCTCTTAGACTCTTTTGCTATTTCAAAATGAAAAGAGATTTATGGGCAGTCAGAAAGAAAGAAGAGGAAAAGCACAGGGACTAGTAAAGAGGGGGGGGGGAATCCCTAAAAGAAAAAAAAGCAGGACTTGGTTGATAGTCCATACAAAAAGCAGGCAGTGAGGCTTTGTTCCTAGCAAGGATGAAATGGAGGAGAGCAAGACATGAAATAATGGGTAGAAGATCATTAAAGAGAGATCCAGTCGAGAAGTCAGAACCCAAAGATGCTTTTTCAAAAGGCAACTGGACTGTTTTTTCCTTGAGAAAGAAGACAACATTTTTTTTTTAGATAGGGCACAGATAAACCCCCAAGAATAGAATAGAATAGAATAGAATAGAATAGAATAGAATAGAATAGAATAGAATAGAATAGAATAGAATAGAATAACAGAGTTAGAAGGAACCTTGGAGGTCATCTAGTCCAGTGGTGGCGAACCTATGGCACGGGTGCCAGAGGCGGCACTCAGAAGCCTCTCTGTGGGCACGCACGCCGTCACCCCAGTCCTCGGCCTTCAGCTGGGTTTTATAAAATCTTTTCGCTTTAGGCCTCCGCCGCCATGTGCAAAAAAAAAAAAAAAGGTTCAATCTGTAAATTTCAACCTCGCGGGGAAAAAAAGATCTTGCAAAGTTGAAATTGATTGATTAAACTTTTTAGTACCACTCAGTCTGCCATTACCACCGCAGCCACGCCCACCCAATTGGCCACACCCAGCCAATGGGCCACACCCACCCGGCACTCGACGATGCATAAGTGGGTTTTGGGGTGCAGTTTGGGCACTCGGTCTCTAAAAGGTTCGCCATCACTGATCTAGTCCAACCCCCTGCTCAGGCAGAAAACCCTATACCATTTCAGACAAATGCTTGTCCAGTCTCTTCTTATAAACTTCCAGTGTTGGAGCATTCACAGCTTCTGGAGGCAGGTTGTTCCACTGATTAATTGTTCTACCTGTCAGGAAATTTCTCCTTCGTTCTAGTTTGCTTCTCTTCTTGATTAGTTTACATCCATTGCTTCACAAAGCTTTGCATCACTTTCCTTAATAAATTATTTTTTCCTTATTTGTTTAACTGGATTGTCTTTATAGGTAGTCTTTGACTTACTTTGTTCAGTGACTTAAGTTACAACGGCACTGAAAAAAGTGACTTGTGACCATTTTTCACACTTATAACCATTGCAGCATCCCCACAATCATGTGATCAAAATTCAGATGCTTGGCAACTGGTTCATATTTATGACAGTTGCACCTTTTGTGATTTTCTGACAAGCCAAGTCAACGGGGAAGCCAGATTCACTTAACAATCATGTTACTAACTTAACAACTGCAGTAATTCACTTAACAACTGTGGCAAGAAAGGCTGTAAAATGGGGCAAAACTCACTTAAAAACTGTTTTGCTTATCAGTGGAAACCTTGGGCTCCATTGTGGTCATTACATGGACTACCTGTACCTAATTTTAGGATTTGTGTGGTGAACAGACCACATTTTAAGCTACATTTATGCAAAAATATTGAAAATTCAAAAAGGTTCACAAACTTCTAAGCACCGCTGTAAATAAATCATAATTAACCGATTGGAAATTCTGACTGCCTTAACATTATTGGAAGATGTTATTCAAATAATTTAAGCTAATTACAATGACTTCATATAGACAAAAGCCTGAAGGGTAAATGTTACCCTCCCTTTCTTCATATCCACATAGGTTAGAGATAAGATTCTTTTGTGTCTGATACTAATTAAAAGCCACTTTAAAATAGGGTTAAGTGGCCTCAGTAGCTCTCAGAGTGAATACCAACGACCAGATGACTACAAAGAAATGCAATCCTTCCATCCCCCTCACCAACCTGTCAGAACATATTCTTCCATCTCCACACCATCTGGTCTCAACTGTCACTGCCTATCCTTCCATTCCCTCAGCATCACCACTGATGAAGCTTCTTGGATGAGAAGCAAAATCATCATCTTCTTTCTTCTTCTTCTTCTTCTTCTTCTTCTTCTTCTTCTTCTTCTTCTTCTTCTTCTTCTTCTTCTTCTTCTTCTTCTTCTTCTTCTTCTTCTTCTTCTTCTTCTTCTTCTTCTTCTTCTTCTTCTTCTTCTTCTTCTTCTTCTTCTTCTAAAACAAAACAAAACAAAACAAAACAAAACAAAACTAGTTCAGTTGCCTTTTGAAAAAGCACCTTTGAGACAACTATGACCTGGATGACTGAGAATCTCCATAGACATCTAGAAGTAAGGAGAAATTTTCTGACTGTGAGAACAATTAATCAATTGAACAGCTTGCCTCCCAGACTTCTGGGTGCTCAATCACTAGACTAGAGCTTTTCGAAAATAGAAAAGCTCCAGAACAACCATTTGACTGGGATGGTATAAGACCTCCTGCCTTGAGCAAGGGTTTGACTAGAAGACCTTTGAGGTTCTTTCCAACCCTGTAATTCTACGTTCTACATTCTAAGCACAAAATTAACAACATTGTCTTGCAATAGCCATATTCTGGACTGGGCACCAGCCTTTGTTGCCAACTCATAGCAATCTAGAATCCCTTACATAAGCAAAGAAAACACCTAGGAGTAGCACCTAGAAGACAAAGCAACTTAAGCTGCTATATGCCCTCAACATATGACAAATATGAAAAAAGCCAATTCCATGCTAGGGACTGAAAATAATCTATATAAATAAAAATGTAAATGTTCATTTGTTCAAAATATTAAATCTCCGAAAGTTCTTCACCGATTGCTTTGAAATTTTGACACAACGTTGCATTCCAATATGCACGTGTTTTTATATACCTACTATTATATAGATGTCACACCTGTGACAGGTAAAACATGCTTTTTTTGAAAAACAGCAATTACAAACGTGCGCTTTCTCTTTTCTTTCTTTTCCATTTAACCAGACTGAGCCACAGCAACACGTGGCCGGGTACAGCTATAAATAATATTAATATTGTATCATAAAAATGCTAGCATTGTAATGTCAATGTACAAATCTGTGGTATGTTCACATACTGTATACCATTCTGCTCAGCATAATTGGAAAGGATATAATGCATCTGTGAAAATTGCAGAATAGGGCAATTAAAATTAGGGGCTTCAACGGGAGAAGGTTAGACTGCTTGAGATTCTAAGGGGACTGAGGGAGGACATGACTGAAGTGTGAAAAATCATGCATGGCATAGATAAAGGGAAAAGTTTTTTTTCTCTTTTTCTTGAAAGATTAGGATTGAAGCCATCCAGTAAAGCTAATTGAAAGGAGATTTAGAATAGGGGGGGAAAAGCTCTTCTTCACACAGTGCATAATTAACTTGTCAAATTCATTAGCACAAGATGCAGTGATGGCCACTAACTTGAATGGCAATAAAGAAGGACCTGATGAATTCATGGAGGACAGGTCTACCCAGGGTGATTAATCTTGAAGGCTCAGTGTTATCTTCAGGTTAAGAGAAGCATCTTTCTAAATATCAGTAGTAGGGAAACAATAGCAGGAATAGGATAGTTGTCAAGTTGTTTTGATATGAGATGGGTGGCAAATAAATTTAATAAATTGAAATAAATAAATATGCCTCTATCTTCTATTTGTGAGCACTCCAGGGGCACCTGATTGGCTACATGAAAAACAAAATCCTGTAGTAAGATTCATCTCGACATTCTCATGGTATGAGGCTTGCAAGACCATTTGTAAGCATTTCCAAAGCGATCAGGACAATTTTAAGCCATTATACTTCACAAACTCCAGGAGCTCAAGTATATGAAAGACCTCCAAGATGCCATAAAAGTGGGGTTGATATGGAAAAGTATATAGGACTTCAGGACTATTCTATCACAAATACCATTTTCTTAAGCAAGGGACATTAAAGAATATAGCCAATCAACTTCAGGCATTGTTGGAAAAGAAAAGACAAGGTCATTCTGGATAACTTAATAGTTAGCAATATCATTGACCATGGTACTTGTGGCTAGAATTGTCCTTTACCACATGGCTACTCTGTCACATTTATTTATATAGGGTATATGCCGATCGTGAGGTCATCTATGAATTTGGGCTTGAGTGCTTTATTTCTACCTAGCATCAATCAGGTGGGCCAATGTGGATTTTGGGCAACTATCTGTTACTTTTCTGGGATGGATAAGAACCAATAAAATGAAACTGAATCTCAACAAGAAAGAGGCATTGTGGACCGGTGCTTCCAGAGTTTGGAAACTGAATACATCTTGACACTAGATGTGGATTCACTCCCCCTGGAGGAGCAGATGAGCATCCTTGGTGTACATTTTAGTTTGCATTTTGGTGAGGCTCAGGTAGCATAGGAGATCTAGAAAGCTTCTGGCCAGCTGTGTCTAATCCAACCCTGCAATCTGTCTTGGAGTGAGGTAATAGCAGCCCATAGTCTGGCCACCTTTATTTGAATGAGTACAAGAGACTCTATACAAAACTGACCTTGAAGGCAGCTTAGAAATTATAGCTGGCATGCCATACAATTGTTTAGTTGTTTGTTTAAGATTCATGATTTTTTATTTAGATTCATAGACCCTCATAGCACTAAGATTTTAAGCATTGGGCATAGTTTGAACACAAATATGAAATGGAAAGCACAAAGTACTAGATTGCTTCCAGGTGCAATTTCGAGGTGCTGGTGGCTAGGGTTCATGGCTTGCAATGGGATCACTTTTGGGACCCTCTCTCCCCAGTGGTGTGTGTCCAACCTGTCAGATCTGGTAGAATAGTCATGCTCCAGGTCCCATCTGTGAGAGAGTGACACCTGCTGAGACACAGGTGGAGGAGAGCCTTTTCTGCTGTGGCACCCATCCTCTGGATCATGATTGCCTAAGAAATTAGACTTGCTCTGTCCCTGCTGGCTTTTTGCAAGGCACTAAAAACCTAGCTGTGCCATCAAGTTTGGGGACATGATAGCCCAGGTGAGCCTATTTGATGGCTAGTTTGAATGTTTAATGCAGGAGTGTCTAACCTTGGCAATTTTAAGATCTGTGGACTTCAACTCCCAGAATTCCTCAGCCAGCTGTTCTGGTTAGGGAATTCTGGGAGTTGAAGTCCACAAGTCTTAAAGTTGCCAAAGTTGAACATCCCAGGTTTAATGAGTGTTTTCGGATGCTATTTTTGTCATTTCTGTTGTTTCTAATTCTGCTTTTTTATTTTTATTTTTTTTTACTGTTTTAATTGTGAACAATCCAGAATCTTGTGTATGAGACCAGCAATCTATACATTTAATGAATAAATATAAAATCTCAAGTGCTAAACTCAAGACAGCTGGAGTTAGAAAGCAACATCTCCAGGCCATCTTTTAGAAACCATGTAAAAAAATAAATCTTAAAAGAACAGATCCAAATGCTTTTACATTACCATCAAATATTTAGTTTCTAGTAATGAAATTTAAGACCCTAATACTTGATGGAGTAATATTCCCAATATGTATGTGGCTGAATACTAAGATATATAGATCTTCTTGCATAACTGGAATGAATGTATTATGCAGGAACATGGAGAAGAACTTTTTTTTACGGTATCTTCTGGGAGTTGATCCATGCCTAATCCATCTTAAAGTTGCTGAGGCTGAGGAACACAACTCTAGAGAGATGGTGTGTTGTAGTGATTAAGACTGGAAAGTCCTAGATTCAAGTCAGAGAGGCTAGATTCCTTCAGCCATGGAACTTCATTATGTGACTTGGGCCACTCTCTTCAACCTATATCACAGAGTTGCTACTGTAGAGACAAAAAGGGAACAATGAATCCTGTATATGTCACCTTGTGTTCCTAAAGAAAAAGTAGGATAGTAACCTAAATAATAATAATAACGCCATTAGACAAAAATATATCTACCTATCCCAGGTCTTTGGGAAGGACTTGATAGGTGGATAAAATTGCCAAATCCAGTCTGAAAATCTAGCTGATGGAGTGAACAACCATAAAAATAATAATAAGATAACCTTTATTGTCATTTTTAACTGGGGCACACTGGCACACATTAAAAATGAAATTCTGTAATAATACTGTTGAATTTGGAACTTGATATCCACAAATGTAATTCTGGGTTTGTTCATTAAGTCTCTATGTGTGTGTGTGTTTGCTTCCCTTCTTCATTAATCTGTGTAAAAATGGGTTTTAATTAATTCATCATTTATTTAACTTGGTTTTATTGCTTTATCGTGGTTCTATAGGTACTTCTCAACTTACAACCACAATTAAGCCCAAAACTTCAGTTGCTAAGCCAGACTGCTATTAAGTACGTTTTGCTCCATCTTATGACCTTTCTTGTCACAGTTGTTAAGGGAATCACTGCAGTTGTTAATAACACGGTTGTTACGTGAAACGGGCTTTCCCAGTGATTTTTCTTGTAAGAAGATCACAAAAAATGATCACACGATCCTGGGACATAGAAAAGGTCATAAATATGAATCAGTTGCCCAGTGTCCATATTTTGATCATGTGACTTTGGGGATACTGCAAGGTCATAAATGTGAAAAACAGTCATAAGTCACTTCTTTCAGTGCTGTTGTAACTCCAAATGGTCACTAAACGAATGTTGTAAGTCAAGGATTCCCTGTGTAGATTGTAACTTGCCAGAAGGCCAGTAATGGGATTCAAATATGTGAACAACCGGTTCTCTGCATGGATGCCACTTCCGGAAGTCCGTTCTGGGCCTGGGCAACAAAAAATTAGCTACCGGTTCTGCCAAAGTGGTGCGAACCGGCTGAATCCCACCACTGCAGAAGGCCCTTTGGAAAATGGATCAGCTATGAATATTTGAAATAAACACCCTGTCCAAAAGGATCAATAAGACTGAGGGTCTGGTTATTGGAATCCCTGGAGCGTTTTCCATTTTATTCAAAAGAATCTGAAAATGTAACCGCTTTCTGATCCTTAGATAACGAATGATTGCAAGTGAGATAATTCATTATGAGGAGCTGATAACTACCCCATAGGGAGATATCAGAGTGGCTGTGCCTCTCTGAGTGGGGTAAGAAACTGCAGCTAAAATGCAATTTAGAATTTATATCTGGGATCATGTGGGGGTCAAACCTGGCTTAAGTGTTTAGTACTTCCCCCCCCCCCCGAGGATACAATATAAAAGAAAATTGCAAGCAGGAGGTTACTCTTGGATATTAGCCCTGATTCCAGGCTAATGGAACCAAACAGCCCTTGATAGCTAGCACTGACTCAAAGTTTTTAAGCAGCAGAAACATCCTACATGGCAGTATCAGAATTGACTTTATGGTTTTTCCACAGGACAAAAAAAATTTGTTGATAATTATGTGAAGAGGAAAAATGCACTAAAACAGAATATGCCTGGGAAGAAAATAGATATATTGTCCATTTTAAAAATAATAATAATAATGAAGAACTTTAATACTGAAGACTTTCTA